>NW_006921696.1:7266524-7292510 GCF_000298275.1 Orycteropus afer afer
GAGATGGATTGACACGGTGGCTGCAATGATGGGCTCAAGTATAGCAGGGATTGTGGGTCTGGCATGGGATTGGGCAGTGTTTCGTTCTGCTGTGCATGGGGTCGCTATGAGTCGGAAACAACTCAACAGCACTTAACAACAACAACAACATGTTCAATAGAATAAAGTACTGCCCAGTCTTGTGCCATCTCACAATCATTGCTATGCTTGAGACCCTTGTTGTACTTATTGTGTCAATTCATCTTATTGAAGGTCTCTTTTTTGCTGCCCTTCCACTTCACCAAGTATTACGCCTTTCTCCAGGGACTTGTCCCTCTTTATAACATGACCAAAGTGCATGAGATGAAGTCTCACCATCATTTCTTGTAATTCTGGCTGGACTTCTTCAAAGATAGATTTGTTCATTCTTCTGGCAGTTCATGGTATATTCAATAACGTTCACCAACACAATAACCCAAAGGCATCAATTCTTTTCTGGTCTTCTGTATTCATTGTGCAGCTTTCACATATATAGGAGGCAATTGAAAATACCATGGCTTGGGTCAGATGCACGTTAGTTCTCAATGTGACATCTTTGCTTTTTAATATTTTAAAGATAAGTTTTGCAGCAGATTTGCCCAATGCAATATGTCATTTGATTTCTTGACTGCTGCTTCCCTGGGCAATGATTGTGGATCCAAGTAAAATGAAATCCTTGATATTTTTAATATTTTATCTGTTCATCATATTGTTTCTTATTGGTTCAGTTGTGAGGATTTTGGTTTTATGTTGAGATGTAATCCATACTGAAGGCTGTATAGTCTTTGATCGTCATCAGAAAACACTTCAAGTCCTCTTTGCAGCAAGCAAAGCTGTATCATCTACGTATCACAGGTTGTTAAGGAGTCTTCCTCCAATCCTGATGCCACATTCTTCTTCATATATTCCAGCTTCTCAGATTATTACCTCAACATAAAGATTGAATAAATATGGTGAAAGGATACAACCATGATGCACATCTTTCCTAGTTTGAAACCATGCAGTATCCCCATGTTCTGTTCAAATGACTGCCTGTTGGTCTATGTACAGGTTCCATATGAACAAAGTTAAGTGTTCTGGAATTCACATTCTTCATAATATTATCCACAATTTGATAAGATTCACCCTTTGCATAGACAGTAAAACAAAAGTAATCATCTTTCTGGTATTCTTTGTTGTCAGCCAAGATCCATCTGACATGAGCAGTGATATCCCTTATTCCACATCCTCTTCTGAGTATGACTTGAATTTCTGGCTATTCCTTGCCAATGTCCTGCTGCAACCATTTTTGAAATAAATAAATGTTAGTGTTAGCTTGTTTGTACTATGGTTCTTCTTTAAATGTATTTGTACTATATAAACATCTTTGTTTTTTTGATTCTTGGCACTCCAAATGTGGTCCAGAGACTACCAACATTGGAGTCATCTATAAGCCTGCTACAAATCCAGAATCTCAGGCTCCATTTCAGACCCACTGAATCAGTCTGCATTTTTATAAGATATTCACTTGGTTGTATAAGCATTTAAAATTGAGAAAGGCTGGGTAGGTTACAAGAATCTTCTCTCCCACTAACTACTAACTTGAGTAAAATAAAATTATCTTCTTTTTTCCACATAGGATTCTTTCACAGTTATTTGCTAACCATCCCTTTATTTTTAATTTTTATCTATTTATTTGAAAATAAGAGGAGATTAGAGATAGCCAATAGACTATAAATTGCTTTTACAAACACTTCAGCATCAGCTAAATCATATAAAACATTTACTCTCCTATTAATGACTAGATTGCTAACTTTAAATGGCTTGTAATTAGTAATTCAATTAAAGGGTCTCTCTTATGTAGATTAAATATATTTCAGGGAATTCTTGGCCCTTGTTTTTCAGTATTTATTACTTTTGGGTTTAATCATGTTCTAGTTATATCACTTTTACAATAATTTTGACAATTGTGATTATTGTTAAGTGTATTTTAGACCCTGGATAAGTAGGCATGTCAGCAGTTGTGATTGCTAACTCATTTCTTATATTATGCTTAATTAATTTTAGGTTCAAGAAATAAATTTTTAAATGCAAGTTAATTTTAAACAAGAAATAACTTTTATTTGCATAAACTCTCACCCTCCCCCTAATATTTTTACCCTACATTTAGCTTCAGTGATGTCAGAAAGAATGATTTTGAAATGTAAAGAAAAAGAAAGAGTCATAGGAATATATTTCATTGTGTTTTCATTTCATGTTCAGTAAATAAACAAAACCAAACTCATTGCTATAGAGTCAATTCGACTCATAGTGACCCCTCCTTGGTTTTCCGAGGCAGTATCACTATGAAGTAGATTGCCCAGTCTTCACAGGAGTGGCTGGTGAGTTTGAACTGCCAGCCTTCTGGTCAGCAGTCAAATGCCTTAGGCACTACGCCACCAGAGTTCCCTCATTTCAGTACCCATGTTTATAAAAAACACAATTAACTTCCCACAAGACAGGGAAATCAATGACAGGGTTAAATAACATCTAAAATTCAAATCACTTATTTTTTGCCACTGAAATTTCTCAATAATGATAATAATAAAGATGAGTTTGTCCAAGCTCTCACATAAACCAAGGAAAAGATGAAAGAGATAGGCAAATTTGAAAGGCAACTGACTCAGTAGCCTTTCCTGCCTCGTTTCTGGAATTTAAATATCTAAATGATGAAGAACCAAACATAAAAAAAAAAAACCTACAGAGTAGCAAACCTTATCATCTTGCTTCTCTATTGCACCCCCATCTCATCCCTACTTCCATAAAAAACAAAATCCAAACATAGACAGAGTGAAGGAGTGGAATGAGATGCAACCCTCCTGAGATGTAATTGTCAGTGTCTCCCTCATACCTTCATCAGCCAAAGGCAAGAAACTGACTGCTCCTTCAAAGCTCCCTAGGTCTCCTCCTACAGGAGCAATGTGCATTCTACAGAGTTCTGAAAAAAGCTAAATATCTAATTTAAATAAGGAGGTTAAAAAAAAAAAGAAAGAAAGAAAGGAGAAACTGAATGACAGAGACAGAAAATAGTTCTTTATTTTCTTTCCAAACAATATATGTATGCAAAATAGAAATACAGGAGAGGATGATGTGAATAAATGCAAACCAGTTTAGCACTGGTGATGACATAAGCATTTACATTTCTTTAGAGTGAAGGATGCAGAAAGCATTGCCTTACACGCTACACTCCAGAGCTTTCCTTCTGCAGATTTACACCTATTATTACTTCATCTCACAATCTGATTTGACCTTTACATCTCCGCTTCTTTTACCCTCTCTTACTTTCCAGTGTCTGGCTGGCTTGCATTTAAAGTTCAACATTCTACCAAAATGAATCCTTCTTGCACATTGTTAATCCTTCCAGCAGTTATCCACCTAGAGATGAATTTTTTGCATATTTGTGTTAGAACAGTTAATGAATTGAGCCTTGATTGACTTAATAATTAAAACACATGTAAAAAAATATGTGCTTCTTAGATTTATATATATATATGGGAGCTCTGGTAATGTAGTGCCTAAGGCATTTGACTGCTAACCAGAAGGCCGGTGGTTCAAACCCACCAGCCACTCCTCAGAAGGAAGATTGGGGAATATACTTTCATAGTGATACTGATTCAGAAACCCAAGGAGGGGTCGCTATGAGTCAGGTCTGACTCGATGGCACATAACAACAACAACATACCTCTGAAAATTTTCTAGTAATAAGCTTTTCAGAGTAATGGAGTTTTTTTTCTAATATTTAAAAAATGAATAATAAAAGTCGCTGCACCGAGAGAGAGGGAAGGAGAGAAAGAGAGAGAGACAATTGAGAAGAGGAAAGCCCATAACTACATGTGATGTAGATGTTCCACCCAGAGTACTGTTGTTAGAAAATGTCTTTGATAAGTTATTCTTCTCTTGATCCTTACTTCTGATGACCTGGACTCTTATTTAGTGATAACAATAGGAATAAACCAGAGAAATTTTAACTTTCTGCTTCATATTTGGAAACCCAAGTGATTCCATCAGTTCCTCTCAACTAAAAATCCACCCTCCAACCCAAGCAAATATTACTTCTGAAAGGCTAGCATTTGTATTTTATTATTTTTTCTACTTACTGTATCTATTCTTGTTGATTTCTATAAGCATACAAGAGTTCATCAACTCTCAGAAAATTTACTTGGGTTCCAAATTATTAGTTCCTTAATTATCATGGGCTGTAACTGCTTGTACTCTTCAGACATACTGAGTTTCTGGGAATTTTGAGAAAGGCCTCCATGGGAGTTAAGACTGGCAGGGTCTATTTCCTCTTCCAGTTTCCTAGAATTACCCAATTCCATAAGTAATTTTGTCACTTATAAATTTAGAGTTAGATAATGTTACTGTTTCATTTCAGTTTTAAGATTCTTTTATTCTAATGTAAATGAATTTTTAGATTACCACTTACTTTGAATAAACATAAATTATAAGAAGAAGAAAAGTTCAAATCCATAGAAAGGACACTTTTCAACATACATACTGTGTGAAAGGTTCATTAGACAGCCCATTCCAAACAAAAAACAAACCCACTACTACTGAGTGGATTCCAAGGCATACCAACTGCCATTGGGTTTCCAAAGTGGTACAAGGCAGTAAATCTTTAAAGAAGTAGATTGCTTCATCTGCCTCTGCAGAGCAGCTGGGAATTGGAACCACCAACTTCTGGTTAGCAGGCAAATGCCTATTCCACCAGAGCTCCTAACATAGCCCATTAGTATACCTTAAATTAAAGAACTTGTACTATATTTAGGGTTGTTGTCAGATTTAGCAAATAAAAATAGAGGAAACTTAATTAAATTTGAATCTCAGATAAACAATGAATAATTTTTAAGTATTGTATTAGAGCCTAAATTCTAATTCACTTTGGTCAATAGAAGGTTTCAGTCCTACAGTGGGAGCCCTAACTCCATTCAGAGTTTTGACATGAGTTCAGACTCCATTCGAGTTCTTTTATTATCAAACCAGCAACGTAGCTAGGCATACACAAGGCTGAGAAAAACCTGGGGAGGGGGAGATTTGACCTCAGGGAAAGTATGCAAAAAAATCAACTAATAAATAAATAACCTACTGCCATAGAGTCTATTCCAATTCTTAGTAACTCTATAGGACAGAGAAGAACTGCTCCATACAGTTTCCAAGGCTGTAATCTTCACAGAAGCAGACTGTCTAATCTTTTTCCTGCAGAGAAGCTGGTCAGTTTTAACCATTAACCTCTTGGTTAGTTAGTCCAGTGCTTTAATCACAGCACCACCAGAGCTCCTCAGGAATTGTGTAGTTGAAAGTAAATTGTGCTCTCACAAAGAATTAGGGAACTTTCCTGAGTGTGCCCTTAAGGAGTTACTGAAAATAGCAGCATGTTATGTATTTTAAATTAAAGGTCGTTGTTGTTGTTGTTGTTATGTGCCATCAAGTAGGACCAGACTCATAGCAATCCCTCCTTGGGTTTCAGAGGCAGTATCACTACGGAAGTAGATTAGGGTCCTGGTATTGTCTTGTGGCCACCTTGAGCTATGACTCAGGGCCACAGGGTCATGAGTCCTACTCAGACCACCAAGTAGCCAGGTGATCAAGCTCCAGACTAATCTTATAACCCTTTTTAATCTTCAAGTGTATATATATCCCAATCATGGTCGTTTCCTAGCTTTTGTAGTTCTTCCTGTGACAGTGATGAATTAATTTGCCTCCAATCATGATTTTGTGATGATTTCCTTTATTCTATCATAAGCAGTTAAAGAGCACTGGTGGCATAGTGGGTAAGGCATTTAGCTACTAACCAGAAAGTCATCAGTTTAAACCCACTAACTACTCTCTGGTAGCATAGTGGCTAAAGCACTTGACTGCTAACCAGAAGGCTGGCGGTTCAAACCCACCAGCTACTCCTCGGAAGGAAGGTTGGGCAATCCTACTTCCGTAGTGATGCTGCCTCGGAAACCCAAGGAGGGGTCGCTATGAGTCGGGACTGACTCGACGGCACATAACAACAACAACAACAACAACTACTCCACGGATGGAAGATGGGGCAATTTACTTCTGTAAAGATTTACAGACTTGGAAACCCAATGGTGACAGCTATGAGTCAGATTCAACTCAATGGCAGTGGGTGGTTGTGATATAATACATAATTAGACCCATGACTGTGACTCAGCAGATTCCATTAGGCTTCTTATATTGTGTATATGCTGATGGATTCCCTCATCTTGGATGATTGTTTGTCCTGTCTAAGACTTAATAAAATGGTCTGTGTAGAATATGTTCAAATCTGAGGTGTCTTTTTTACCCTAGAACAGTTTAATTATGTCCCATGCAATATTTGGGACTTGCTTATACTTAAAATGGGAACTCTGGTGGCATAGTGCCTAAAGTATTTGACTGCTAACCAGCAGGCTGGAGGTTCAAACCCACCAGCAACTCCTTGGAAAGGATGGGCAATTTACTTCCGTAGTGATACCCGCTGAAACCCAAGGAGGGGTCACTATGAATTGGATACGACTCTATGGCAGTGGGTTTGGTTTTGGTTTGGTATACTTAAACTATATTTGTTGTCTATCTGAATTTAAATTTAACTGAGTGTCTTCACTATATTTCAAATTGTTTATTTAAATTCTTCACTAGAAAAAATCATACCTTTGTAAGTCTTTTTTTCTATTTTTGTCAATGAATTGGCAGTAGTAGTAGTTGTTGTTGTTATTGTTGTTGTTTGGTGCCGTAGCATCGTCTCTAATTCATGGTGACACTATGCATAGCAGAATGAAACATTGCCCGGTCTTGTGCCAGTCTCATGATCCTTGCTATGCCTGCGCCCACCATGGCAACCACTGTGTCTATCCATCTCATTGAGTGCCTTCCCCTTCTTTGTTGACCCTCCACTTTACTAAGCATGATATCCTTCTCCAGGGAATGGTTCCTTCTGACAACATGACCAAAGTAGGTGAGGCGAAGTCTGGCCATTCTCCCTTCCAAGGAGTGTTCTGGCTGCACTTCTTCCAGAACAGATTTGTTAGTTCTTTTAGCAGATCATGGTATTCTTAGCATTCTTCTCCAACACCACAACTCAAAAACATCAACTTTTCTTTGGTCTTATTTATTCATTGTCCAACTCTCACATGCATAAGAGGCAATTGAAAATACAATGGCTTGGGTTAGATACATCTTAATCTTCAAGGAGACATCTTTGTTCATCACTTGAAAGAGGTCTTTTGCAGCAGATTTACCCAATGCAAAATGTCATCTGATGTCTTGACTGCTGTTTCCAATGGCATTGATTGTAGAAACAAAGGACATGAAATCTTTCACAACTTCAATCTTTTCTCCATCCACTGTAAAGTTGTTTGTTGGACAACTTGTGAGGATTTATTTTCTTTATATTGAGGTATAATCCATACTACAAACTGTAGTCTTTAATCTTCATCAGTAAGTGCTTCAAGTCATCCTCACTTTCAGCAAGCAAAGCTGTGTCATCTATGTATCACAGGTTGTTAAATAGTCTTCCTCCAATCCTGATGCCACATTCTTCAAATAATCCACCTTCTTGGATTATTTGTTCAGCATAAAGATTGAATAAGGATGGTGAAAGGATACAACCTTGATGCACTCCCTTCTTGATTTTAAACCATGCAGTATCCCTTGTTCTATTCAAATGACAGCCTCTTGATCTATGTACAGGTTCCTCATGAGTACAATAAAATGTTCTGGAATTCCTATTCTTCTCAATGTTATCCATAATTTGTTATGATCCACACAATCAAATGCTTTTGAATAGTCAATAAAACATAAGTAAACATCTTTCTGGTATTCTTTGCTTTCAGCTAAGATCCATCTGACATCAGCAATGATTTCCCTCATTCCAGGTTCTCTTCTGAATACAGTTGCATTTCTGTAAGCTTTCTGTCAATATGCTGCTGCAAACTTTTTTTCATTATCTTCAGTAAGATTTTACTTGCATGCAATATTAATGATGTTGTTGTATAATTTCCACATTCTGTGGGATCACCTTTCTTTGGAATGGGTACAAATATGGATCTCTTCCAGTCAGTTGGCCAGGAAGCTGTCTTCCAAATTTCTTGGCATAACTGAGTGAATGCCTCCAGCATGGCATCCATTTGTTGAAACATCTCAATGGGTATTCCATCAATTCCTGGAGACTTATTCTTTCCCAATTCCTTCAGTGCAGCTTCAACTTCTTCCTTCAGTACCATTGGTTCTTGATCATATGCCAGCTCCTGAAATGGATGAAGATCGACCAGTTCTTTTTGGTTCAATAATTCTGTGTATTCCTTCCATCTTCTTTTGATGCTTCCTGCATCATTCAATATTTTGCCCATAGAATCTTTCAATATTGCAACTCAAGGCTTAAATTTCTTGTTGAGTTCTTTCAGCTTGAGAAATTCAGAGTGGGTTTTTCCCATCTGGCTTTCTAACTCCAGGTCTTTGCACATTTCATTATAGTAATTGGCTTTGTCTTTTCGAGTTGCTCTTTGACATCTTCAATTCTGCTCTTGTACCTTGTAATTTCTTCCATTTGCTTTAGCTACTTTCCACTCAAGAGCAAGTTTCAGAGTCTCTTCTGACATACATTTTGTTCTTTTCTTCCTTTCTCATCTTTCTGATGACCTCTTGCTTTCTTCATGGATGATGTTCTTCATGTCATCCCACAATTCCTCTGATTTTTGGTCATTAGTGTTCAATCCATCAAATCAATTCTTTAAATGGTCTCTAAATTCAGGAAGAATATTATGAAGGTCATATTTTGGCTCTTATTTGGACTTATTTTAATTATCTTCAACTTCCACTTGAATGTGCATATGAGCAGTTGATGGTCAGTTCCACAATCAGCTTCTGGCCTTGTTTTGGCCAAAGATATTGAATTTCTCCACAAATGTAGTCAATCTGATTCCTGTGTATTCCATCTGGTGAAGTACATCTGTATAGCCGTTGCTTATGCTGTTAAAAAAGGTATTTGCAATGAATAAGTCGTTGGTCTTGCAAAATTCTATCATATGATCTCCAGTGTTATTTCTATCACCAAGGCTGTATTTTCCAACTAGTAGTAACTCTTCTTTGTTTCCAACTTTTCCATTCCAGTCACCGGTGGTAATCAACACATCTTGATTCATGTTCAGTCAATTTCAGACTGCAGAAGTTGTTAGAAATCTTCAGTTTTCTCATCTCTGGCTTTGGTGGTTGGTATATAGATTTGAATAATAGTAGTATTAACTGGTCTACCTTGTAGACATATGGATATTTTCCTGTCACTGACAGCATTGTGTTTCAGGACAGATCTTGAAACATTCTTTGTGACAATGAATGTCATGCCATTCCTTTTCAATTTGTCATTCCCGGCATAGAAGATCATATGGTTGTGTGGTGGTTAAGTTTGTGTGTCAACTTGGCTGGGCCTGGTTGAGTAGCTGGGAAGCTGAATGCAGTATTCTCCATGATGAGACTGGTAATCAACTCCATGGTGGAATCTACTGGGAGCAGCTGAGTAGCTGCCTTTGGGTATGTGGTCTGTTTCCCACATATAAGAAACAGCTTAGGAATGGTCTCTAGCTTATGACATGCTTGAACCTTTCATGTAGCTGTGTCATTGTTCAGCAGCCTGCCATGCTCTGCCAACCTTGGGACTTTCAATGGACTTGAGTTAATGGCCTGCCATGTGGTTTGGTAACATCAAGACTGTGCCTTCTTATTTGTCGACCTTGGGTTTGTTAGCCTCAGCAGTCAGTAACTGCCTGAGTGAAGAGATCCCTCTAGCTTCAGTGGGCTGGGAGCAAGAGGCAGAGCTGAAGCCCAAGGTCAAGGGGCTTTCACCCAGTCCCTAGAGGCTGGCACTTTGGACTTGGACTTCTAGCCTCCCGAACTGTAAGAGAATAAATTCCTGTTTGTCAAAGCCATCCCTTTTGTGGTATATTCTTGTTAGAGAGGCACTAGGTAACCCAAACAGGTTGTCTGATTCAAAATGGACAAAGCTAGTCCATTTCAGCTCATTAATGCTTAGGATATCAATCTTTATGTGTTCCATTTCATTTCTTCCTGTTTTCCTTGATTCATACTCCATACATTCCATGTTCCAATTATTAATGGATGTTTGCATCTGTTTCTACACACTTTGAGTCATGCCACATCAGCCAATGGAGGTCCTGAAAGTTTTACTCAATCTATATCATTAAGGTCGTCTCTACTTTGAGGAGTCAGCTCTTCCCCAATCAAATTTTGAGTGCCTTCTGATCTGATGGGCTCATCTTCCGGCCCTATATCAGATAATGTTTCAGGGCTAGTCATAAAGTTTTCCAAGAATATATCAGACCGTGTTTCACTGATATTCATAAGGTTTTCACAGGCCAATTGTTTGAGAAGTGGATGGTCTCTTCCTTCTTCCCAGTCTATCTAATCTGGAAGCTCCACTGAAACCTGCCCACCATGGGTAATCCTGCTGGCATTTTGCAACATGGGGGCATAGCCTCCAGCCTAATAGCAACATGTAAGCCACCATAGGACAACAAACTGACTGACAAGTTCATCTCCCTTAGTTGTTCCTAATCTCTCTGCACCTGCCTAACTTGGGCAAAGGCCTTGGAATAGAGCTCTCCAGCCTGCCTACTTCAATCCCCACCCTTAATATAGGGCCAACCCTAAGAGAAAAGACACTCCAAGCCACAGGCCCGCCTACCTCAGGCCCCGGCCTTAATATAGAGCCACACCCAAATGAAAAGCAGCTGTCAAGCCTCTGGCCAGCAGCAGTTACTTTGTAGATATTATTTAAGAACATCCAAGGTCTTGTTTTATGCTTCTGAGTGATGCGAATCAGAATGAACACAATGTCATTGTAAGCTTCTATAATTTAATATGTTTAATATGCTTCTGTCTATTCAAGGTAGTGAGAAAATGTGTTGTGGCTAATTTACTATTCCATCAGTATTAATGTATGCCTCATATGGATTTCTGGTTTTCAGAGAATTCTAATTCACAATACTAAAAACTACTCTGACACCAAACACATGATTCATATATGAAAATATTAACACATTGAAACTCATTAAAATTATAAACTTTTGCTTTCTGAAAGACCCTGGGAAGAGGATAAAAAGATAAGTTATAGCCCGGGAGAGAATATTTGCAAGTGCTATATGTTAACTAAGGCCTTTAATCTAGATTACATAAGGACTATCAACATAAAACAGTAACAAAAGGGAACAATCCAATTATAAAATGGATAAAAGACATGAATAAGATGTACAGATGGCAAATAACATTGTTGTTGTTGTTGTTGTTATGTGCCGTCGAGTCGGCCCCGACTCATAGCGACCCCTCCTTGGGTTTCCGAGGCAGTATCACTACGGAAGTAGGATTGCCCAACCTTCCTTCCGAGGAGTGGCTGGTGGGTTCGAACCGCCAGCCGTCTGGTTAGCAGGCAAGTGTCTTAGCCACTATGCTACCAGAGCTCCCGCAAATAACATTAGCCATTAGGAAAATACAAATTTAAACCTTAATTATATATTACTACACACCTGTCAAGGGAGCTCTGGTAGCATAGTGGCTAAAGCACTTGACTGCTAACCAGAAGGCTGGCGGTTCAAACCCACCAGCCACTTCCCGGAAGGAAGGTTGGGCAATCCTACTTCAGTAGTGATACTGCCTCGGAAACCCAAGGAGGGGTCGCTATGAGTCGGGGCCGACTCGACAGCACATAACAACAACAACAACAACACACCTGTCAAATGACTAAAATGGAAACAGAGATAGCACCAAATACTGGTGAGGATGTGGAGAAAATGAATCACTCACACATTCCTAATAGGAATGTAAAATTGTAGACTGTCTTTGGAAAACCATTTGGCAGTTTCTTATAAAACTACATATGCAACTACCATGTGACCCAAAAGTTATACTCTTGGTCATTTATGTCAGAGATATGAAAAGGTATTTTCACACAAAAACTTGTATATGACTATTCATAACAACTTTTTTTGTAATAGCCAAAAACTAGCCCAGATGTCCTTTAGTGAGTGAATAGTTAAATAAACTGCCATATATACTGCAGGAACTCTGTTGCTATTATGTGCCATAGCACATAATACCAAATACCTAGCAACCCCGTAGGACAGGGTGGAACAGTCTCAACAGATTTCCAAGGCTAAAATCTTTCTGGGAGCAGATCACCAGCTCTTTTCTCCCCTGGAAGGCCTGGTGGGTTCTGTTTCAGTTAGCAATCAAGCACTTAACCACTAGAGTTTCTTCCATGAAATACTACTCAGCAGTAAAAGAGTCCAATCTATTGATGCATGTAACATTTTGAACAGATCTCAAGACAATTTTGCTCAGTAAAAAAAAAAAAAAAAACACTAATATCAAAAAGTTTCAAACTATATGATTCCATTTATATAATATTATTGAAATAAAATTACATACATGGAGAACAGATTAGTTGTTGCCACTGTTTAGGGAGGGAAGAAAGGAAATGGTGTGCAGTCTAGTGAATTACATGGTATGGCTTTTCTAGCCATAGTCTTTGTAACTCTCACCAGATTACTGGGTGGGACCATGCAAATATGTGTCACCTTGGCTGGGCAGCTGTTAGTAGTTATTTCCTATAATGAAACTGACAATTAACTCTGTGGTGGAATTTGCCATGAGCAACTGAGTAGCTGCTTTTAAACTCCTAGTTGTTAAAGTCATCCACCTGGGGTATTTCTGTTGGAGCAACACCAAGTAATCTTCTGAGAAATTTCACTCTCTCTCTTTGGTGTATAGAACTCTGATGTTGAGAGTGGTTAGTTTTGCCACTCTGGCAGGCTTAAAATGAGCCCTCCTAGAAGCAGAGGGAAAATCTCACTGCCAACTGAGAAACATGTCTGGCTGAGAGAGATGCCTGGCTGAGAAATGGTAGCAGTGGAACCAAGAGGTGTGGGACAGAGCAGCAGGCTTACCTGGCCTACAGAGGTAGAGGCCAAGCCAAGAGGGCAAGCTGAATTTAATTGCAACCTGTTGCTTCTCTAATAAGCCCCATAATCTGTGAGTTCTGTGCACTGCAGTGGGTGCCATAAGAGGGACAGTTGGCATCAAGTTTGGTAAGAAAGCTGGAGGGTGGCAACATGTCTGGCTTCACAGGAACAGGCCTTGGACTGCTGATGGTGATTTTGTCTTCCTCTTGTGTAGTCAGAGGTAGTGAAAAGATATCACCTCCCTTACCCTTTAACATGGTGGTTGTCTCTATAAAGGGTTAGCATAAGGGATCCTTGTGGTGATGGAACAGCTCTTTATCTTGATTGTTGAGGTTACATAAATCTACATATGTGATAAAATTGCATAGAACTACACACAAACGAATGCACATAAAACTAAGAAAGTCTAAATAAGCTCTGTGGATTGTATTTTACCGATGCTAATTTCCTGGTGTTGCTAGTACGTGATAGTTACTCATGATATTTTCATTAGGGAAAACTAGCTAAAGGGTACAGAAACTCCCTGTACATTTTTTCCTTTATTTTTTTTCTTTTTTTGGCAATGTGTTATGAATCTAAAATTATTTCAAAACAAAAAGGAAAAAAAAATGTCCTCAATGAAACATTGATGGCTTATATTAACTCAGAGTTGTAATAAATTAAAAGCATTAGAAATCATACCACTGTGAGTATAAATTTTAAAAAAATCAATAATACAATCCCAGAGAAGCCAACTTTCTGTAGATTTTGCTTCTAAGTAACTGCCACACACATTATTTTATATTGAATTGATTTCTGGTTAAGGGAACTAGAAACATTTACATTTTAAGATAAATATATACTGGCATTATACATGGATTGATAGCTCCTTCTTTGCATTCTAATATTCATTGTCCATTCTCCTTTCCCACAATTCTTATATTCATTAAAGAAGCCTTATGCTAGAGAGAAAACCTATTCTACCCAGATGAAGAAGTAGATCCCATGAGAAAGTTAAGTCAGTTAAAACATTCTGTCACCCTGGCCATCATGATTGATTGAAGGATACCCATATTACCTAAGAGCAAATTTCAGGAATTTAGGTGGAAATCTATAGATAAAACAATGTCCTTGGTTCTATATGGAGCTTTTTTTTTTTTTTTTTTTTTTTAATCTGTTATCGTGGTTTATGCTTTTGTTGTAGTGACTGCTAATGAGGAAAATCAGACGGCATAGTTGTACCACAGGAGGTGTAGGTCTGAGAGAAAAGGATAGAAGTTGATACAGTGACTTGATCAAGTAGAACCTAAAGCTCACACAATCTCAAAATTTTTAGGTGATATGAACAATGAAGTCCTTTCATTTTAAAAAAATTAAGGTAAAATTCACATGACATTTTTTATTGGTATAAAATTATATATTTTAAAGTGTAAAATTCAGTGGCATTTAATGTACTTTCAATGTTGCACAAGAACCACCTCGCTCTAGTTTCAAAATTTTTCATAACCTCAGAGGAGTATTTCATACTATTTAAGTAATTATTCCTATTCCTCCTTCTCCGCATAACTTACCAATCTTTAGCCTCTTTTCTTTCTCTATGGATTTCCCTATTTTGGATAGGTCATTTAAAAGGAAACATAAATATGCAATCACCTGTGTTTCATTTCTTTCAGTTAACATAATATTTTCAAAAGTTCATCCAAGTTGTAGCATATATGACTTTTTTATTGCTGAAGAATATTCCATTTTTTGTATACATACATCACAATTTGTTTATCCATTCATTTGTAGTTAGACAGCTGGGTTGTTTCTTTCTTTTGGGGATTATGAATACCATTATTGTAAACATTTCTATGCAAGTTTTCTGTGCTGGCATATGTTTTCACTTCTCATGAGTATATAGCTATGAGTAGGATTATTGGATCCAATGGTAATTCTGTTTAACTTTTTGAGTAACCACCAAACTGTTTTCCACAGAGGTTGCACCATTTTACATTTCCACCAGAAAGGTACACATGTTTCAATTTCTCCACCTGTCATTTTCTTTTTTTCTATCATTGTTTTTCTTTTATTTTTAGCATTATAGTCATTCTGGTGAGTATGAAGTGGTAGCTCGTTGTGGTTTTAATTTGTGTGCCTTATGAAAAATTAAGTTAACCATCTTTTCATGTGCTTATTGACCATCTGTATATCTCTTTTGGAAAAATGTCTGTTAGAGCCCAGTACACATTTTTCAATTGAATTTTTTTTTGTTATTGAGTTGTAAGAGTTGTGTGTCTGTTCAAGTATTCTTGATACTAAATCCTTATCAGACATAGGATTTGCAAATATTTTTTCTGTAGGTTACCTTTTCACTTCTTGATAATGTCCTTTGATGCAGAATAGTTTTGAATTTTTATGAAATCCAATTTATCTAATTTTCATTTTGTTGCTTGTGTTTTTAGTGTCAAAAGTAAGAATCCATTGCCAAATCCAAGGTCGTAGAGATTTACCCTTATATTTAGGTCTTTGATCCATGTTGAGGTTTTTTGTTTTGTATTGTTTCATTTTTTTAAATATATATATATATATGGCTTAAGGTAGAAGTCAAATTTCATTCTCTTGCCTGTCATCTTCCTAGCATCACTTGTTGAAAAAAAAAATATATTATTTTCACCTCATTAAATAGTTTTGGCACCTTTGTCAAATACAAATGCCCATAGATTTTTTAGTTTATTTTTGGACTATTAATTCTATTTCATGGGTCTAGATGTCTATTCCCATGCCAGGACTACACATTTTGATTACTGCAGTTTTGTAGTTAGTTTAGAAATCAGGAAGTGTGAGTCTTCTTCCTACCTTGTTTTCTTTTTTAATATTGTTTTTGTTATTGGGGGCCTCTTGCAATTCCATATGAATTTGAGGATCTTGATTTTTTCATTTCTGTAAAAAAAAAAAAAAGTCACTGCAATTTTGATGAGGATTGTATTGGATCTGTGAAAAGCTTTAATAGTATTGCCATATTAACAATGTAAGTCTTCTGATCTATAAATATGGAATGTCTTTCAATTTAGTTAGACCTTTTTTTTCTCTCTCTCATATCTTCCAGCAATGTTTTGTAGTTTTTGATATATAAGTTTATCACCTCCTGAATTAACTCCATTCTTAGCTATTTTACTCTTTTGGATGCTATTATAAATGGAATTATTTTCTTTATTTCCTTTTCAGATTGGTCATTTTGTGTTGATCTGGTACTATGAACCTTTACTGAATTTGTTTTTAACTCTAGCAGTTTACTTGTGGATTGTTTGGGATTTTCTGTATATAGGATCATGCCATCTGCAAATGGAGATAGTTTTTTATCTTCCTTTTTATTCAGATGCCTGTTATTTCTTTTTCTTGCCTCATTCCTCTGTCTAGCACTGCCAGTACAATGATAAATAGTACTGGCAAAAGGGTGCATACTTGTCTGGTACCTGGTCCCACAGGGAAAGTTTTCAGTCTTTCACCATTGAGTACAATGTTGACTGTGGACTTTTTGTAAAAAGCCCTTTATCATTTTGAGGAAGTTCCCTTCTATTCCCTTCTACTCCAGCTGAATTTTGTTAAATGTTTTTTCTGCATCCACTGAAGTGATCTTTTTATTGCTTATGCTAGCTTGAGTGAGGTTTCCTATTACTGTCAATTAAAAGTGTCTTCTATATTTCCCTTCCTTTCACCCTTGTTCTCAAAGAAACTGGTTCCACAAATGGAAAGTTTCTATTTCAATGAATATCAGTTTGGCAAAGAAATCTGAGAAATGGCCTTGGTGGATCAATCTGATTTCACTAGATTTAATGTCATTTTTATTTCTAGCTATGAAAGATTTTGGCCTTTAATAATGAGATAAATCATTTATTTTCAGTTTTATTAAAGTATGACTGTTGTTGTTCTTGTTGTTATGTGCCATTGAGTCAGTTCCAACTCATAATGACCCCATGTACAACAGCACAAAACACTGCCCAGTCCTTCCAGTAATATATCAGATATCAGACAATGTTTCATTTGCTATTCATAATGTTTTCAGTGGAAAATTATTTTCAGAAGTGGTCCTTCTTCCTAGTCTGTCTTAGTCTGGAAGCTCCATGAAACTTGTCCACCATAAGTGACCCTGCTAGTATCCAAAATACCAGTGGCATAGCTTCTAGCATCACAGCAACACAGAAGCCAGCACAGTATGACAAGCGTACAGAATAATGGTGGTATTCAAGTATATAAGAACAATATTGGTGAGAATAGAGCTAAGGACATATATCATTTTGCAGACATAATTTAATCTTTTCCTACCCAATTATGATTTCAAGAATCAGCCATTGGATACACTCCCACCCCCTCTAGGACCTTGTTAAGTTCTGACAACACTAGTCTACAGTCTGAGACAAATTATATCACAAGAATTAATTTTTCTAAAGGATGTTTTATTTAATGGACAGATGATATACTTAAAACAGTATGAAGTAACAACAGTGATGAATGAAAACTAAGAGAATAATAATGATAAGTGAAAACCAGAGAGGCTTCAGCTTTCCTTTTGCCCTCCCTTTTGGAACTCCCTGCACATGCCTCCATTCATTGTGAATTTTCAGAAATTATTTAGAAATTTGCAGAAAGCAAATGTACAGATTTAGGAGAAGGTTGAGAAAGGGACTAGTTCTGTCAAGCCAGTGTTTTTAAGATTTCCACAGTCCATCATATTGTTTACTCCGTTTTCTTCAGACATGGAAATAATCATTCCAACTCAACAAATTGATGTTTTTAATATGACAGTTTCTCTGCTATTCATAAGGTTTTCCCTGGCCAATTCTTTGAGAAGTGGATGGCCTCCTCTTTCTTCCTAGTCTGTCTCAGTCTGCAAGCCAGGCTGATACCAGTGGAACAGGTGCACCCCACTGTGTTTGAAACACCAGTGGCACAGCCTCAATACTCACAGTAACACGTCACCACAGTAGGACAAACCAACAGACAAGTTTGTCTCCCTTAGCTGTTGAAAACCCCTCCAAGCACCCTTACCTGGATCCCTGCGGCTAATTCCTAGATCTGTTCCAGTTCCCTTTGCCTTTTCTGTCCTCTCCCTGCTTCCCACCTCGCTGCCTGTATTTATCAACACCCATTGAGATATTTCAAAAAAATGGATGCCTCACTGGAGGCACTCATTCGGTTATGCAAAGAGATTTGGAAGACAGCTACAGCTACCTGGCCAACTGACTGGAAGAAATCCATATTTGTACCCATTCCAAAGAAAGGGATCCCATAGAATGTGGAATTTATCAAACGATATCATTAATATCGCACTCAAGCAAGATTTTACTGAAAATAATTAAAAAATGGTTGCAGGTCAGGGTTGTATCCTTTCTCCATACTTATTCAATCAATATGCTGAGCAAATAATCTGAGAAGCTGGACTATATGAAGAAAAACATGGCATCAGGATTGGAGGAAGAATCAATAACAACCTGAGATACGCAGACGATACAACTTTGCTTGCTGAAAGTGAGGATGACTTGAGGCACTTACTGATGAAGATTGAGGAACACAGTCTGCAATATGGATTACATCTCAATATAAAGAAGATAAAAATCCTCACAACTGGACCAATAAGCAACCTCACAATAAATGGAGAGAAGATTGAGGTTGTCAAAGAATTCACATTGCTTGGTTCTACAATCGAGGCCAATAGAAGCAGCAGTCAGGATATTAGACGACGTGCAGCAATGGGCAGGTCAGCTGTGAAGGAACTCTTTCAAGTGCTGAGGAACAAGGATGTCTCCTTGAGGACTAAGGTGCACCTGACACAAACCATGATATTTCCAATCGCCTCGTATGCATGTGAGAGCTGGACAATGAATAAGGAAGACGGAAGAAGCGTTGATGCTTTTGAGTTGTGGTGCTGGCGAAGAATGCTGAAAGTACTATGGACTGCTGAAAGAACTAACAGGTCTGTCCTGGAGGAAGTGCAGCCAAAATGTTCCTTAGAAGCGAGAATGGCCAGACTTCATCTCACCTACTTTGGTCATGTTGTCAGAGGGGACTAATCCCTGGAGAAGGATGTCATGCTTGGTAAGGTGGAGGGTCGGCAGAAGAGGGGAAGGCCTTCGACGAGATGGATTGACACGGTGGCTGCGACAATGGGCTCAAGTATAGCAAGTATAGCTGGCGCGGGATCGGGCAGTGTTTCGTTCTGCTGTGCATGGGGTCACTATGAGTCGGAAACAACTCAACAGCACCTAACAACAACAATATGACAGTTAAGTGTCAGATAAGCTATATTGTCATTCTCTTAAATTTCCTATTTAATTTTTTTTGTTTATTAAAATTATTTAAAGAAAACACTTCATTCCCAATGTCCTTTATTTTTCAAGTGAGAACAGAGTATGGCATAAATGACTAAATGAGTAAGATTATTCCAAGTACCATTGAAAAATACAGGAAATTGGGAAATGATCACCTGGTACAGAACCCAAAGTGAAGAGGAACAAAATAGCAAAACAGAGAAGGGGAAAACTATTGCATACATATTCACATGATTGAATTGGGCATTTTGGTGGAGGGAAAGGGAAAATATTATTCTCCTTCACAACTCATAAAATACCTTTAAAATTGTACATCCATCATTTTGGTAATTCTAATAGATTTATAAGAGTCTTGTGAGCAAGAAAGACAACTGTAATGATGAAAAGAGTTGGTATTTAGTCTGTTTATAACAAAATCCATTACCATCCTCACCAGAGCCTGGAGAATAAAATAAGAACATCAGAGTACTTACTGCCCATTGCCAATCGCAGACCCAAGAGGATATTGTTTCCACAGAGAGATGAGAGCAATTACACTCATTATTTATCACCCCCAGAAAAATTCCAGATAATTTCCAGTAACAGATTAAAACCACCTTTCCTTCTTTATCCATTCAATGTGATAATTTCTAAGACTTTTAGACAGGGATGGACATGAAGCCCTAATTGTTAAAATTAGATTTTTAACAATGCTTTTACATTTCTACCAAGTGCTCAACTCTATTAAACATTCATGAGCTGAAACCAAAAAAAGTGCCTGCAAACCAAGAGCCCTGTGTCCTTACTGCATGGCTCACAGAACATTTACATTGCTAACAAGCTACTTATTATACAAATGTTAGTGGCATTGAAGTGTCTGATATTTCAAGGCCATTAAAAGAGCTCTAGCAGCTTGGCTAAAGCTGGGCCCTTGATCTTTCATTTTGCATTGTGGAAGATCATAAAAAGGAAAAGATTAGTTTCCTTCACTTTGTGCTGTCCTTGACTCAATCTATTCCACTGCCTTCCTCTCACTTCCGATGGGATCAGAGACAGCAGCAGACATAGGACCACTAGGATAAGCATCAGTTGAAAATTATTAATAAAGAGATAGATGCAACATGTAGCAAGATTCACTAGACTGGCTTTAACAGTGAAACAATGAATGCAGTACACTGACTACATGCATAAAATATAAAAGGATACACAGCTGCTCTGTGAGATTTTATTGCTATCATCCATAAAACCTCACTATCAAATGCCCATTTTTTATACTCACTTACTTTTAAATTAAAAATATTTATGTGTATAAGCACTGACTATTTTCCATTTAATGAATGCTTTGTATTCTAAAAATTAATTAATAGTGCTATTATAAATCAAAGCTGACATCCCAAGACAGGCCACAAATACAGTTGTGCACTCCAGAAATTTAATAGTAGTTTTCTACAATAATTGCCAATTTTATTGCCAGTACTGAATATTAACCAACCCTTTTAATTAATGATAGAACTTTATATCGTATCTGTTTCTCTGTTTTGTTTTTGTGCTTCTTTAAACTTTTTTTTTTTGAAAGGTGTCTTTCAAGTATAGAAAGTGTTCTTAAAATATTTGGTAAAATTGTCTCTTTTTTAACGATTTTGAGTTATTATTATAAGCCCTCCCTTTGTGATATGAGGTTTCCTTTTAAAATGGAGTGAGTCATGGGCTTGTATGGGTACAATCCATCCTTTTAACTCATTTGTCAACTAGATGACTGCTTGCAATAACAAAGACAATCGTTTTTCTTGAAGTGGAATAAAACAAAGATAGTTATATAACCTTCTCAGCAGAACCATATGAGACTGTTTATATAGATTATTTAGTAAATTGAAGCCAGAACTCCTTTTCCTAGTGACAGGTGTACCCTCCAAAAAAGGCATCTCTTTCTGTTGCTCTTAATGACCTTTGCTTTCATAGTGAAAAAACTCACTGCATTAAGTCAATTCCAATTCATAGTGAACCCCATTGGCTTTCTGAGGCTGTAAATCTTTATGGAAGTAAATTGCCCCATCTTCCTTCCACAAAGCAGCTGGTAGGTTTGAACCACTGACCTTCTGGTTAGCAGTCAAATGCCTTATCTACTACACCACCAGAGCTCCTTTCACAATACTTCCCTAAAATATAATTCCTGTTTTTGATGTTGTTGATGCCCATATAAGTGCACATCACACACCATCTGAAAAGTAATAAGTGTGTAACAAAAGGAGTGCTTATGATATTAGCTCAAAATCATAAAAAGAGTAAATCCTAGCAGACATTTTAAGAATTATTTCTTAATTAAGAAAATATCCGAAACTCAGAAATAGGTGAAAGATTGTTTGATCTTCTTTCAGTGCAGTGCTGAACCTGACTTTCTATTGAGGAAGCCATTTACAACTTTGTAAAGGAAGAAGTTAACCTGTACATTTTTATGTAGTAGAGAGGGGTATCAGACAGAAAAATGGTCCCTAAATACATCCATGCTCTTATCTCCAGAACCTGTAAATATGTTACTATTAATGGTGAAAAGGACTTAGCAGATGCAATTAAGAATTTCAAGATGAGAAGATTATTCTAGTTTGCCAGGTGAGCCCAATGTATTCAAAAGGATCTTTAAAGATGGCTGAATGATGTGTTGTTTTTGTTAAATGCCATTAGGTAGATTTTCAACCCATAGTGATCCCATGTGACAAAGTAGAGCTGTCCCTAGGGTTTTCTAGGCTGGAATATTTACAGGAACAGATGCTGTTGAACCTTGTTAACAGCTGAGTGCTTTACCACTGTATCACTGCAGCTTCTTTGTTGTTGATGTTATGTGCTGTTGAGTCGGACCCGACTCATAGTGATCCCTCCTTGGGTTTCCGGGGCAGTATCACTACAGAAGTAGATTGCCCCATCTTCCTTCCGAGGAGTGGCTGGTGGGTTTGAACCACCAGCCTTCTGGTTAGCAGTCAAGTGCCTTAGGCACTATGCTACCAGAGATCCTTTAGGCTGAATAATAGCCCTCCAAAAATATTAAGTCTTAATTTCCAAACCAAAAATTTTCTTTTCCAAAATTTTCTTCTGTCAGTTTGTCATATAGTGGTAGCTTGTTTGTGGTTGTGTCCTAAAAACTAGGTCACTGATATTTTAAATACTAGTAGAGTTCCTTATAGTGGACAAATTTCAGCAGAGCTTCCTGACTATGACAGAATAGGAAGAAGGACCTACAATCTATTTCTTAAAAAAAAAAAAAAAAAAAAAAAGGCCAGTGAAAATCTTATGAATAGCTGCAGAAAATTGTCTGACACAGTATTAGAATATGAACCCCTCAAATTGGAAGGCACTCAAAACATGACTGGGGATGAGCTGCCTCTTCAAAGTAGGGTCAGTTTTGATGACATAGATTGACCAAAGCTTTCAGAACCTTTGTCTGCTGATGTGTCAACTCAAAGTGAGAAGAAACAACTGCAAATAGTAACAGTCAGAATGTGGAATCCACAAAGTATAAATCTAGAAAAAATATAAGCTGTCAAAAATGAAATGGAATACTTGAAGACAGATATCATTTTAGCATTAATGAGCTAAAATGGATTATCATCCTCTATGTTGTTGATCATATGGTCTGCTATGCCAGGAATAACAAATTAAAGAGGAACAGTGTTGAATTCATTGTCAAAAAGAACATTTCATGATTTATTTGGAAGTACAACCATAAGCGATAGGATAAAGCCCATATGCTTAACAAGGAAAAGCAGTTAATATGACTATCATTTAAGTTTTCACAGGAGCCACTAATGCCAGAGATAAAGAAACTGAAGATTTTTTCCAACTTCTTCAGTCTGAAACTGATCATACAATAATCACTTGGGATTAGAATGTGAAACTTGGAATGAAAGAAGGATCAGTAGTTGGAAAATATAGCCTTAGTAATAGAAGTGACACAAAAGATCACATAACAGAATGTTGCAAGACCAGTGACCTATTCATTAGAATTTTTTTTTTTTTTTTAAATAACAAGAGAATGACTATACATGTGGACCTCACCAGATAGAATACAAGGAATCAAATCAAATCAAATCAACAACTTCAATAGAAAGAAATTATAAAGAAGCTCAATATCATGAGACAGAACAATATCAGGGGCCAGCTGTGGAAAGACAATCAATTGCTGACATGCAAGTTCAAGTTGAAGCTGAAGAAAATGAAAACACATTCACAAGAACCAAACTACAGCCTCGAGTATATCTCATCTGAATTTAGAGACCATGTTACAAATAGATATGAATACTAATGACCCAAGACCAGAGAAATTGTGGGATGACATCAAGGACATATATGAAGAAAGTAAAAGGTCATTAAAAAAGACAGGAAAGAAAGAACAGATCAACATGGATGTCACAAGAGACTCTGAAACTTCTTGAACATAGAGTAACTAAAGCAAATGGAAGAAATGATGACATAAAAGAGCTGAAGACAAAATTTCAAAGATGGTTTGAGAAGACAAATTAAAGCATTGTAAAGAAATGAAAACATCTGGAGTGTGATGGTTAAAGTTGTGTATAAACTTGGCTAGGCGATGATTCTCAGTGGTTTGGCAGTTATGATATAGACACCTCTCCATGATGAGCTATGATGTAATATACTCATCTCCATGATAAGATCTGCTATGAGCAGCTAATCAATTGAAAGAGAGTTTCTTTAAGGAGTATGTATGAATGTTCTCACAAAGATCCCTAGCTTTTTGCTAAATTTGAATCCTCTATCTGGCTCATCATCATCTGACTGCCAGTTCTTTGGACTTGAGCAAGTGGCCTGTCATATTGCCTACTGATCTTAGTTTTGTAGCTTCCATAGCCTATGAGCCAATAGCTTGCCATCTAACCTGCCTAACTAGTGTTCATCAGCCCTTGCAGCTCACGTTCTCCTGACATGGGTCAGGAGAAGCCTCCAGCCTGATGTCTGATCTGTGAACTTTGCACTTGCCATCCTCTACAACTGTATGAGCTATTTCCTTGAGATAAATCTCTCTCTCTCTCTCTCTCTCTCTCTCTCTATATATATATATATATATACACACACACATATGTTTATATATGGAAACTCTGGTGGTGTGGTGCCTAAGGCATTTGACTACTAACTATCTATATCTATATCTATATCTATATCTGTATCTATCTATCTATCTATATAGGAGCTCTGGTAGCATAGTGCCTAAAGCACTTGACTGCTAACCAGAAGGCTGGCGGTTCAAACCCACCAGCCACTCCTCAGAAGGAAGGTTGGGCAATCCTACTTCCGTAGTGATACTGCCTCGGAAACCCAAGGAGGGGTCGCTATGAGTCGGGGCCGACTCAACGGCACATAACAACAACAACAACAAATATATACACACACACACACACACACACATACCTACATATGTTGTTGTTGTTGTTATGTGCTGTTGAGTCAGATCTGACTCATAGCGACCCCTCTTTGGGTTTCCAAGGCAGTATCACTATGGAGGTAGATTGCCCCATCTTCCTCCCAAGGAGTGGCTGAGGGGTTTGAACCACCAGCCTTCTGATTAGCAGTCAAGTGCCTTAGGCACTAGGCTATCAGAGTTCCCATACATATAAATAACATATACATACATATATGTTATATATATATATATATATATATATAACAATTTTTATAAATATACAAAAATTATATATCTATATTTATATATAATATACAAATAATGTATCTTATAGTTTATATAAATATGAAATGTTAACTATTTTTGCAGAGGAGTCAACAGCAGAGATCCAGGTGAGAAGAGGGAACCAAAACCATGCCCCACAAGCAGCAAGCTGATAAGGGGGAGAAAGGAGAGTATAAAGGCCAGGGGACCTGGACAGAGTGAGGTGTCACCTGCAGGGATCCAGGTGAGGAGAGGGAACCCAGACCACACCCCACAAGCATCAAGGCAGGAAAGTGGGAGAAAGGAAAGTATAAAGCCCAGGGGGACCTGGACAGAGTAAGGAGTCAGCCACAGGGATCCATGTGCGGAGAGGGAACTCAGGCCAAGCCCCACAAGCAGGAAGGTGGGAGAAAGGAGTTTTCCAACAAATAAGGGAGACAAACTTGTCTGTCGGTTTGTCCTACTATGGTGACATGTTGCTGTGAGTCTTGGGGCTGTGCCTCTAGTGTTTCAAACCCAGCGGGATGCACATGGTGCACAGATATCAGCCCAGCTTACAGACTGAGATAGACTAGGAAGAAGGAAGACACCATCCACTTCTCAAAGAATTGGCCAGGGAAAACCTTATGAATAGCAGAGAAACATGGTTTGATACATTACTGTGCAACTTTATGAATAGTCCGGAAACATTGCCTAATACAGAGGAGAAGGATGAGTCACTTAGGTTAGAAGGCTCTCAAAGTAGGACTAAGAAAGAGCTGCATCATCAGAGCAAAAACAGTCTTACTCATATGGAGAAGATAAAGTTTTTGAGACCTCCATTTTCTTGCATGGCACCACTTAAATTGAGGAGAAAGAACTACAAACATCCATTAATAATTAGAACATGGAATGTATGAACTATGAATCTAGGAAAATTGGAAGTTGTCAAAAATGAAATGGAACACATAAAGATTAATATCCTAGGCATTAGTGAGCTGAAATGGACTGGTTTTGGCCATGTTGAATCAGACAACCATATGGTCTATTATGCCAGGAATGACAGTTTGAATAG
>NW_006921696.1:7292610-7301617 GCF_000298275.1 Orycteropus afer afer
CATTCATCATCACAAAGGATGTTTCAAGATCTGTTCTGAAGTACAGTGCTGTCAGTGATAGGATAATATCCATACGCCTACAAGGAAGACCCATTAATATGACTATTATTCAAATTTATGCACCAACCACCAAAGCCAAGGATGAGGAAATTGAAGATTTTTATCAACTTCTACCATGTGAAATTGACTGAACATGCAATCAGGATGTGTTAATTACCACTGGTGACTGAAAAGTTGGAAACAAAGAAGAATCACCAGTAGTTGGAAAATTTGACCTTGGTGACAGAAATAATGCTGGAACTCGTGTGGTAGAATTTTGCAAAACCAATGACTTATGCATTGCAAATAACTTTTTTCAACAACACAAATGGCAGCTGTACACGTGGACTTCACCAGATGGAATACACAGGAATCAGATTGATTACACTGTGGCAAGAGCTGATGGAAAAGCTCAATGTCTTCAGCCAAAACAAGGCCAGGAGCTGATTGTGGAACAGACCATCAACTGCTCATATGCAAGTTCAACTTGAAGTTAAAGATAATTAAAACAAGTCCACATGAGCCAAGATATGATCTTGAAAATATCCCTCCTGAATTTAGAGACCATCTAAAGAGCAGATTTGATGCATTGAACACCAATGACCGAAAACCAGAAGAGTTGTGGGAAGACATCAAGAACATCATCCATGAAGAAAGCATGAGGTCACTAAAAAGACAAAGAAAGAAGATCAAAATGGATGACAGAAGAGACTCTGAGCCATGCCCTTGAGCAGAGGTGGCAAAAGCAAATGGATGAAATGACAAGATCAAAGAGCTGAACCGAAAATTTCAAAGAGCAGCTTGAGCAGCCAATTATTATAATGAAATGTGCAAAGACCTGGAGTTAGAAAACCAAAAGGGAAGAACACGCTCAGCATTTCTCAAGCTAAAAGAATTGAGGAAAAAATTTAATCCTCGAATTGCAATATTAAACGATTCTATGGGCAAAATATTAAATGATGCAGGCAACATCTAAAGAAGATGGAAGGAATACAGAATCACTGTACCAAAAAGAACTGGTCGATCTTCATCCATTTCAGGAGGTCACATATGATGTAGAACTAATGGTATTGAAGGAGGAAGTCAAAGCTGCAATAAAGGAATTGATGGAATATCTATTGAGATATTTCAACAAACGGATGTCCCACTGGAGGCACTCACTCAGTAATGTCAAGAGATTTGGAAAACAGCTACCTGGCCAGCTGACTGGAAGAGATCCATATTTGTACCCATTCCAAACAAAGGTGATCCCACAGAATGTGGGAATTATTGAATAGTATCATTAATATCGCACACAAGTAAGATCTTACTGAAGATAATTCAAAAACGGTTGCAGCAGTACATTGAAAGAGAACTTCCAGAGGTGCAAGCCGGATTCAGAACAGGACATGGAACAAGGGATATCATAGCTGCTGTCAGATGGATCTTGGCTCAAGGCAAAGAATACAAGAAGAAGTTTACTTGTGTTTTATTGGCTATGTAAAGGCCTTTGATTGTGTGGATCATCACAAATTATGGGTAACATTAAGAATGAGAATTCCTGAACACTTGATTGCTCTCATGAGAAACCTGTACATTGACATGGAGGCTGTCATTAGAACAGGACAATGGGATATTGCATGGTTTAAAATCAAGAAAGGAGTGTGTCAAGGTTGTATCCTTTCCTCATACTTATTCAACCTATATGCTGAGCAAATAATCTGAGAATCTGGACTATATGAAGAAAAACATGGCATCAGGATCGGAGGAAGAATCACTAACAACCTGAGATACACTGATGATACAACTTTGCTTGCTGAAAGTGAGGATGACTTGAGCCACTTACTGATGAAGATTGAAGAATACAGTCTGCAGTATGGATTACATCTCTATATAAGGAAAACAAAAATCCTCACAACTGGACCAGTAAGCAACATCACAATAAACGGAGAAAAGATTGAGGTTGTTAAAGAATTCACATTGCTTGGTTCTACAATCTATGCCAATGGAAGTAGCAGTCAGGACATTAAGATGACGTGTAGCACTGGGCAGGTCAACTGCAAAGGAACTCCTTCAAGTGCTGAGGAGTAAGGCTGTCTCCTTGATGACTAAGGTGCACCTGACACAAGCCATGATATTTTCAATTGCCTCATATGCATGTGATAGCTGGGCAATGAATAAGGAAGACCAAAGAAGAGTTGATGCTTTTGAGTTGTGGTGCTGGTGAAGAATACTGAAAGTACTATGGACTGCTAAAAGAACTAACAGATCTGTCCTGGAGGAAGTGCAGTCAAACTGCTCCTTGGAAGCGAGGATGGCCAGACTTCATCTCACCTACTTTGGTCATGTTGTCAGAAGGGACCATTCCCTGGAGAAGGAAGTCATGCTTGGTATGGTGGAGGGTCGATGAAAGAGGGAAAGGCTTTCAAGGAGATGGATTGACATGGTGGCTGCCACAATGAGCACAAGCATAGCAAGGCTCATGGAGCTGGTGCGGGATCAGGCGGTGTTTTGTTCTGCTGTGCATGGGGTCTCTATGAGTCGGAAATGATGCGATGGCACCCAACAACAACAACAACTGGTTTTGTTTCTCTAGAGAACCCAGTCTTGTAGAAAACCAAGAGAGAAACATTTCTCAAGGTGAAAAAAAAGTGAAGAAAAAATTCAAGCCTCAAGTTGTAAAATGGAAGGCTTCTATGGGCAAAATATGGAAAGATGCAGGAGGCATCAAAAGAAGATGGAAGGGATATACAGAGTCACCATCAAAAGGGATTGGTCAATGTTCTACCATTTCCAGAGACAGCACATATTCAATAACTGAAGGTATCCTAAAGATTCTCTCTCTCTCTCTCTCTATATATATAAACACACACACACATATAAAAACATAAATATATATACACACACACATACATAAACATTTTTATATATATACACATATATGTATATATATGTATAAATACATATGTTTATATATAGCTTATAGTTTATATAAATATATAAAGTATATATGATTCTGGAGAGCTCTGGTGGTGTAGTGCTTAAGGCATTTGACTGCCAACTGGAAGGCTGGAGGTTCAAACCCACCAGCCACTCCTTGGAAGGAAGATTGGACAATCTACTTCCATAGTGATATCACCTCAGAAACTCAAGGACAGGTGGCTATGAATCAGATCCGACTCAATGGCAACACCAATGGAAGCAGCAGTCAAAGCATCAGAAGATGTATTGCACTGGGCAAAACTGCTGCAAAAGACCTCTTTCAAGTGCTGAAGAGCAAGAATAGCCAGACTTCTTATCACCTACTTTGGTCATGTTGTCAGAAGGGACCATTCCCTGGAGAAGGATGTCATACTTGGTAAGGTGGAGGGTCAACGAAAGAGGGGAAGGCCCTCAACAAGATGGATTGACACAGTAGCAATGGCGATGGGCTCAAGTATAGCAAGAATCACAGAGCTGGCTCAGGGCCAGGTGGTGTTTTGTTCTGCTGTTTATAGGGTCACTATGAGTCAGAGACGACTCAACGGCACCTAACAACAACAACAACAGAGAAAATAAGTCAATGCAAAGGGGCTTCAATAATAAAAGTGCCACCATTTTTAATGCTCTTCTTTTTTTCTTTTTTTAATTGTGATTTGGGTGAAAGTTTACAGAGTAAATTCACTTTCCTACAGCAGCTCACACACACTTTGTCTCATGACATTCACTGCAATTTCCCACAATGCAATAGCTCCCTTCCCACTTCCTCCCCATAGTTACCTCTTGCCTGTGTCCTTCCCTCCATGCACTCCTGCCTCCTGAGCTGTCTTCCTGTGCACACACAGCCCTTCTATTCTCCCATGATTGTTCTCTCCAATGAGTGTATCTACCTAATGTAAATGTTCAGCTCATATGCTTGTCTTTTGTTTGGCTGGAAGCCACAGGAGTCATTTTTAATGCTCTTGACAGTACACATAAAGAGGCAAATACTAGGAGTGTAGTAAATATAGTTTGAAGCACACATTTAGCAAAATACTATTTTTGTTAGCATTTTCATTGGCAGAATTTTGTTAGCTCATTGTGATACTTCCTTCTCTTAGAATGTCCCCCCATACCATCTCAACGCCAGACCTCCAATAGCCCCCCTCTACTACACTACCCTGTACCCTTGCCTTTCCAACTGGTCCAGCAGTGAACAACTGACATGAATTGGCCTATCAGATTCTCTATTTCTCTCAAAACTATGATAATTAAAATAAAAAGACCAAGAAGCAGGACATTGTTGGTGTTGAGTCTTTCTACTGGCAAATGTCTAGGTCAAGTCTGTGAGTAATTATACTGGATGTGTGGTAATGCACTTCCTGATCCTCATTGTCTACCTCTTCTTTTCATCCCACAAGATAGTATTATTCAAAACATTTCACTTTTAATTTAAGTTAGCATGAATCCTTTATATGTTGCTTGCTTTTATGGCAATTGCATCAGATTGACTTTTGTAATGAGAGTGCCATTGCAAATATGCATGTCATGTATTTGAGATGTGTGAATGGTTATGATATGCAAATTAGATTCCACAGATCAATGTTACTTTTATTGTCCCTTATTCCCAAACCTGATTGTCTTTTGTCAGTCAAATGTTGAAGACTAGGAAGGAAATAACAATGGTAGAGTATATCTCCAGTGTATATCTGTTGTGAGGATATGCATGGAAAAAAATGTAAAAAGACTTCTGCACCTTGAAACAGGCTCAGATGAAATAAAATGAAAATTTATTCATAATGTATATATAAAAAAAGAAAAAATACCTCTAGAACTATGCTGTCCAATAAAGTAGCCACCCACCACTTATGGCTATGGGACATCTGAAATGAAGCTAATTCAATTGAGATATGCTGCTAGTGTAAAATATATATTGGATGTCAAAGTCTTAGTATAAAAAAAAATGCAATTTTTTTACATTGATTTCATATTAAAATTATAATATCTTAGATATATTGGGTTAAATAAAATACATTCTTAAAATCAATTTTTTTCTCTATTTTTTTTTACTAGAAAATTTAGGATGACTTACAGGGCTCATGTTACATTTCTATTGGACAGTGTAGCTTTCAGATTCTATGGAAGGGCATAATCTCGTTATTTTAAAGAAAAAGAAAATGTTTTATAACACTAAGAGGGCCTGAAAGCTATGACACACTCCACAACCAAATCTTGGATTCTAAAATCATTCTCCAGGAGCTCTGGTAGCATAGTGCCTAAGGCACTTGACTGCTAACCAGAAGGCTGACAGTTCAAACCCACCATCCGCTCCTCGGAAGGAAGATGGGGCAATCTACTTCCATAGTGATACTGTCTCAGAAACCCAAGGAGGGGTTGCTATGAGTCGGGTCCCACTCAACGGCACATAACAACAACAGAAAAAAACATTCTCCATAAAAGGAACCAGGGATCTTTAGAAAAAATGATTGATTTCTAGGGTTAAAACAAAATACAAAATGAGCCTGAAGCAACTTACGATGTCAGAAAAGAATAGAGGCATGTCAAAAGGACACAACAGCCAACAAGAGGAGATCCCAATGACCAAAGCTAGAATAATTTGAGCAATAAAACAAATAACAATAACATTGTATTATCAACCATAGATTAAAAAAAGTATCAATGAGTCACTATTGATAAATATAAATAATTGAGTAATTTAATCTTGGAAAAGAGACTATTCTTCCTCATAGAAGAATTCCAATTAATAAATATGTGAAGAAGGAAAAAAATACAAATCACCATGAGTCAAACACAACCAGTAATAATTGTTTCAAGCAAGATCTACCAATGCATGCTAAGATTTGTAGATAAAAGTTTCAGAAGAAACGGAATATGTACAGTCTCAAAATCTTTCCCCAATACATTAATTATAAAGAGAAAAATAGTGACTTTACAAAGGAGAAACTTGGCAAAACCACCTTAAGCAAGTGATCAAGGTCAACATCACCAGTAATTAGACATTGTGGATTTATGCACTGCCTAATATGATGCAATGGACACTTCTGTGATATTCTTGCCAAGTATACATAACATCAGTCTAATAGTAAGAAAACATAAGACAATCCTTAACTGAGGGACACTCTACAAAACAACTGACTGGTACTCGTCAACAATGTTAAGATAATGAAGACAAGGGAAGATTGAGGAGCTGCTATGGATTAGAGGAGACTGAGGAGACCTACCACTTAAATCTGGGAGCTCTTGTAGCATAGTGCCTAAGGCACTTGACTGCTAACCAGAAGCCTGGCAATTCAAACCCATCAGCCACTCCTCGGAAGGAAGGTTGGGCAATCGACTTCCATAGTGATACTGCCTCAGAAACCCAAGGAGGGGTCACTATGACTCAGGTCCAACTCAAAGGCACATAAAAATAACAACCACCTAAATCCAATGTGAAATGCTGGACTGGGTCATAGAACAGAAAAAGAATGTTAGCAGAGAAACTAAATGAAATCTGTAATTTACTTAATAGTATGCAATAATGTTAATTTCCTGGTTTTGATCAATGTGCTATGGTTGTGTAAGATGTTAACATAGGGAAAGCTTAGTAAATGGAATATGGGGATTTAAAAAAAAACTATTATTTTTTTAACTTTTAGGTAAGTCTAAAATGATTTCCCACTCAACGGATGTCAGAAAAGACTCTGAAACTTGCTCTTGAACATAGAGTAGCCAAAGCGAATGGAAGAAATAAAGAAATGAAGGAGCTGAACAGAAGATTTCAAAGGGTAGCTAAAGAAGACAATGTAAAGTATTGTAATGAAATGTGTGAAGACCTGGAGATGGAAAATCAAAGGGGAAGAATACACTCTGCATTTCTTGAGCTGAAAGAACTGAAGAAAAAACGGAAGCTTTGAGTTGCAATATTGAAGAATTCCATGGGCAAAACCCACCAGCCACTCCTCAGAAGGAAGGTTGGGCAATCTAGTTCCATAGTGATACTGTCTCGGAAACCCAAGGAGGGGTTTCTATGAGTCGGGGCCAACTCAATGGCACATAATAACAACAACAACATGGGCAAAGCATTGAACAATGCAGGAAGCATGCAAGGAAGATACACAATGGAAGAAATACACAGAGTCAGGGTACCAAAAAGAATTGGTCGACATTTAACCATTTCAAGAGGTAGCCTACTATCAAGAACGAATGATGTTAAAAGAAGTTCAAGCTGCACTAAAGGAATTGGCAAAAAAACAAGGCTTCAGGAATTGACAGAATATCCACTGAGATGTTTCAACAAACAGATGCAGTGCTGGAAAGCCTTCCTCATTTACACCAAGAAATTTGGAAAACAGCTATCTGGCTAACCAACTGGAAGAGATCCATATTCATCCTCATTCCAGAGAAAGGTAATCCAACAAAATGTGGAAATTATCAAACAATATCATTAATATCATACCAAACCAAATCCACTGCCATGGAGTCAGGTCTGACTCATAGCCACCTACTTGGATTTCCAAGGTGATATCACTATGAAAGTAGATTGCCCAACCTTCCTTTAGAGGAGTGGCTGGTGGGTTTGAACCTCCAGCCTTCTGGTTAGTAGTCAGATGCCTTAGGGACTATGCCACCAGAGCTCCCCATTAATATCATATGCAACTGAAATTTGCTGAAGGTAATATAAAAATATTTGCAGTAGTATATTGACAGGGAACTGCCAGAAATTCAAGTGGGATTCAAAAAAGGGCATAGAATGAGAGACATCATTGCTGATGTGGGACAGATCTTGGCTGAAAGCAAAGAATACGAGAAAGATGTTTACCTGTGTTTTATTGACTATGCAAAGGCTTTCAACTCTGTGGATCATAACAAATTATGGATAACATTGAGAAGAATGGGAATTCTAGAATATTTATTTGTGCTTATGAGGAAACTGTACATTGACCAAGAGGCTGTTGTTTACTTAAAACAAGGAGATACTGCATGGTTTCAAATCAGGAAGGGTGTGTGTCAGGGTTGTATCTTTTCGGCATATTTATTCAATTTGTATGCTGAGTAAATGATCTGAGAAGTTGGACTCTATGGAGAAGAACAAGGCATCAGGTTTGAAGGAAGACTCTTTAACAACTTGTGCTATGCAAGTGACACAATCTTGCTTGCTGAAAATGAAGAGGACTCATGAAAATCAAAGACTGCAGCCTTCTGTATGGATTACAGTTCAACAGAAAGAAAACAAAAATCTTCATAATTGGACCAATAAGCAACATCAAGATAAATGGAGAAAAAATTGAAGTTGTCAAGGATTTCATTTCACTTGGATGCACAATCAACATCCATGGAAGCAGTCGTCAAGAAATCAGATGCCATATTGCACTGGGCAAATCTACTGCAAAAGATGTTTTTAAAGTGTTAAAGACCAAAGATGTCACTTTGAAAACTAAGGTGCACCTCATCCAAGCCATGGTATTTTCAATCACCTCATATGCATGTGAAAGCTAGATAATGAATAAGGAAGACAGCAGAAGAATTGGTGCATTTGAATTGTGTTGGTAAAAGAATAATGAAAATTCTATGGACTGCCTTCTTGGCAGTCTTGGAAGAAGTAGGGCTGGAATGCTCCTTCAAAACAAGAATAGCCAGACTTCATCTGTTGTACTTTGGTCATATTGTCAGAAGGAACAACTCCTTGGAAAAGGATATCATGCTTGGTAAACTAGAGGGTCAGCAAAAACGGGGAAGACCCTCAATAAGATAGCTGCAATGATGGGCTCAAGCATAGCAATGATTATGAGGATGGCATAGTACTGGGTAATGTTTTGTTCTTTTGACATGGGGTCAATCTGAGTCCAAGCCAACTCAATGGCACCTAACAACAACAACAAATATTTCAAAATTAGAATTCTAAGAACTGATGGCAGACATATACTTTTCAAAAAAATTTCCAGACAAAACTGAACTATATTCAATGAACATAAATGATATTCTTCAGAATGATTCGTTAATGTATTATTTGTTCCTTTTTTTTTTTTTT
>NW_006921696.1:7302157-7307596 GCF_000298275.1 Orycteropus afer afer
GGGTTTGAACCGCCAGCCGTCTGGTTGGCAGGCAACTGTCTTAGCCACTATGCTACCAGAGCTCCCATAGGAATCATCAAATGGCCAAAGAATAAAGTGCTTGAAGACATGCATTTTAATTTCAGATCTTCCACAGGTAGATGTGTAAACTGAGCCACCAGGGGGCCTCTGGTCCCTTATTGGTTAACTGTTTCTTGTTGTTACTGGGTGCCATGAGTCAGTTCTGACTCTAGCAACCCCATGCATAATGGAAGCAAACACTGCCTGGTCCTGTTCCATCCGCAAAATCATTGCTATGTTTGAGCCATTGTTGCAGCCTCTGTGTCAATGCATCTTGATAAGGGTTATCTTCTTTTTTGCTGACTCTCTAGATTCTAAGCGTGATGCCCTTCTCCAGGGACTGATCCTGCCTGATAATGTGTCCAATGTAATTAGGATGAATTCTTGCCATACTTGCTTCTAAGGAGCTTCTGACTGTAGTTCTTCCAAGACAGATGTGTTCATTCTTCTGTCAGTCAATGGGATATTCAATATTCTTCACCAACACCACAATTCAAAGACATCAATTATTTTTCAATCTTCCTTATTCATTGTCCATCTTTTGCATATATTTGAGACAAGTGAAAATGGCATGGTTTGGGTCACGCGAACCTTAATCTTCAAGGTGACATCTTGGCTCTTTAACACTGTAAGGGGCTCTTTTGCAGCAGATTTTCCCAGTGTAGTATGTCATTTCATTTCTTGACTGCTGTTTCCATGGGTGGTGATTATGGATCCAAGTGAAATGAAATCCATGACAACTTCCATTTTTTTCCATTTATTGTGTTACTCCTTATTAGTACAGACAGGAGGATTTTTGTTTTCTTTGTGTTGAAATGCAATCTGTACCAAAGGCTAAATCTTTGATCTTCATTAGTAAGTGATTCAAGTTGTCTTCACTTTCAGTAAGCAAGGTCATGTCTTCTGCATATCTCAGGCTATTAATGAGTCTTTCTTCAATCCTGATGCTAAATTCTTCATATAGTCCAGCCTCTCAGGTTATTTGCTCAGCATACAGATTAAGTATGGTGAAAATATACAATACTGATGAATATATTTCCTGATTTTAAACCACTCACTCTGATGGCACAGCTGTTAAAGCATTTAGCTGCTAACCAAAAGGTCAATAACCCACCAACCTCTCCACGGGAGAGGCAATCTGCTTCTGTAAACAGCCTTGGAAACTTTGCGGGGCAGTTCTACTCTGTCCTATAATGTTGTTGAGTTGGAATTGACTTGATAACAATGGTTTGTTTTGTTTCTGTTTTTTTGTTTCTAGTATCCTTTTGTTTCTGTTCAAAAGACTGCTCTTGGTCTATGGATAGGTTCCTTATGAGCATAATTAAGTGTTCTGACATGGTACCTAAGGCATTTGACTGCTAACCAGAGGGTTGGTTGTTCAAACCCACCAGCCACTCCATTGAAGAAAAATGGGACAATTTAATCCCATAAAGATTTATAACCTCAGAAACACAATGGGGATTGCTATAAGTTGAAAACTACTTGATGGCAGTGATTTTTTTTTTTTGGGGGGGGTTTGGAATTCCCATTATCGTAAGTGATTAATGAGTCTTCCTCCAATCCTGATGACGTATTCTTCTTCATATCGTCCAACTTCTTGGATTATTTGCTCAGCATGTAAATTGAGTAAATTGAGTGAAAGAAAGCAACTCTGACACACATCTTTTCCAATTTTAAATTATAGTTAACCAAAAATATTGCAAATACCAACTTCAAAGGATTTTTCTAAGAATTTAATGATTTAGTGAGTGTAACTTGACCCCATGTGACAGACTAGAAATGCCCCAATATGTTTTCTTGGATGCAATCATTTTTCCTAGGTAACTGCTAGGTGGGTTGAACTACCAACCTTTTTCAATTAGCAGCAAAGTACTTAACCATTGCAGGACCAGGGCAGTATGAGTCAGAATACATTGCAGGGCACACAAAAACAAGAAGTTCCCGAAGGAGGGAAAAAAAAAAAAGGAAAACATTTTCTTTATGACAAATGGCTGTTAGTTTTTATCAATAAAAAATGTGAAGACACTTAAAATGTTCTTTGAAATATTGGTTTGAATAAAAGGTGACTCTTTTCCATTTTGTTATTGTTGTTGTTGTTCCCTAAAGTTAAGTGAACATTTGGTGAAACAGAAGTACTGCTCCCTTCTGTGACTTGCAGAGAAGAAAGATTTCTTTTTATTTGACAGCTAATGAAAATAATTGCTGGAATTTAGCAGCCTCCTCCTTAAAAGGACTATGATAAACTGTTAAAGAAAATCTAAATGTTGTTAATAAATGTCTGGAGATAGCTGTAGGATGGTGATTAATTACAGATAGCCTCTGGCACTATCTCATGTTCCATATTTATCACCCCTGCATCTCTGAAATAGCACAAAATAGCAGGGAGATGCTGATAGATTGGCTTCATTACCCGTACTCTGAGCTGCCAAACCCCAAGAAACCACAGAGAATCCCTCACATCAAGGAGTTTTGCTTCAGCTCACTTTCTTAAAATATTATCAACTTATGGATACAGTGCTTTGACACACAGCCTACTGCACAGTGGTTAAAGCACTCAGCTGCTGAAAAAAGGTCAACAGTTGGAATCCAACAGCCACTCCACTTGAGAAAGATGTAGCAGTCTGCTTCTGTAAAGATTTACAGACTCGGAAACCTATGGAGTAATTCTACTCTGTCCTGTGTATAGGGTTGCTATGAGACAGCAATGAGTTTGGTTTGGTTTTGCTGTCACAGTGGTTAAGTGCTCAGTTGCTAACTGAAAGTTCAGTGGTTCCAACTGCAAGAGACAAGATCTGATGATTTACCCCCTTAAAGATTACATCCTAGAAAACTCTGGGGTAATTCTACTTCATCTCATAAACTCACTATAACTCAGAATTTACTCAATGGCACACACACCCCCTGCACTGGCAGCCAACCTAGCAATAGTAATGAATTATTGGATCCTATACCTTTGCTTTGTTTTTAAAAACCTACCACTATTTTGAGGGAGCTCTGGTAGCATAGTGCCTAAGGCACTTGACTGTTAACTAGATGGCTGGGGGTTCAAACCCACCAGCCACTCCTCGGAAGAAAGGTTGGGGAATCCATTTCCGTAGTGATACTGCCTCGGAAACCTAAGGAGGGGTCGCTATGAGTTGGGTCCGACTCGACAACACATAACAACAACAACTACTACTACTATTTTATTTTCATCTAGCACAAACACCAAACATTTCTCTCCTCAGGTAATGCAGTGAAAAGAGTGCTGGGATGGTGCAAGTGGTCAACATGCTTAATCCCCACTGAAAGGTTGAAAGTTTGAGTCCATCCAGAGGAGCATCTGAGGGAAGTCCTGGTGATCTACTTCCAAAAAATCATCCAAAGAAAACCCTCTGGAGCATAATTCCACTCTGACTCCCATGGGGTAACCATGAGTTTCAGTCATTTGAAGATAACTAGTACTGGTAATGCAGTGTAACATTTAGTTTGAGCTCCCCAAACACAATCTTCTCATTTTCTGATTTTACTCCCACCTTTCTAGCCACTCTCTCTAGTCTCCTTTGTGAGGTTTTTGTTTTGTTTTGTTTTCCTTCATCTCATTCTTGTTTTCTTCTTTTTAATTTTTATGCCAGTATTTTATTTGTTTGTCTTAAAATATAAACCAAACCAAACCCACTGCAATCAAGTAGATTCTGACTCATAGTGACCTCCATTGGGCTTCTGAGGCAGTAAATCTTTACCAAAGTAAATTATCCCATCAGAGTGGCTGGTAGGTTTGAACTACCAACCTTCTGGTTAGCAGTCAAATGCCTTAGGCACTGCGTCACCAGAGCTCATTGTTTTAAAATATAGATAACACTATATTTGCCAGTCCAACATTTGTCATTTGTACTCGAAAATCCAAGTCTCTATGAGTTGGGTCTGACTCGACGGCACATAACGACAACAACAATTCAGTGAAACCGGTGCCATCAGTCATGTTGTGCAACCAACACCAACATCCATTGCCATATTTTTCATCCCCATAAACAAAAACTTAGAGCAAGCTAGACAAAGATTTCCATCTTTCTCTTTTCTTCCTGCTCCTGGTAACCGCTATTAAACTCTGGCCTCCATATATTTGCCTGTTTTAAGTGTTTCATATTAGTGAATCCATACTATATTTGTCCTTTGGTGACTGACTTACAAAATAAATAATTGGAAGTCATTACTTTTGGGAGTATTTCAATGATTTCTATCTGAAATAGGAACTAAAAAAGTACGTTAAAAAATGAGGATGATGAAGTCTCACTACGGGGCAAGCAAAACCCTCTGACTGAAAGCAGTAAATTAGAAAGCGCAAGGGTAGAAATGCAGAGACCATCTGAGAAGCTGAAGGTGGACTTCTTCGGTGAAAATTGTCTATGTCTTAGGTGCACCTCCAGGCCGGCTTCTTGAGTATAGGCCACTTCTGCGTGGAGTGTCATACATCCAAAAAGAAAACCAAAAAATCCCAAGGCCATCAAGTCAATTCTAACTCATAATGACCCTACAGGACAGAGTACAACTGCCCACCGGATTTCTTTCTTTCTTTCTTTTTTTATTTTAATTGTGATTAGGGTGAAATTTTACAAAACTGATTCATTTTACATTTAATAGTGCCTCACATTTTGTGACACTGATTATATTCCCTGTAGTGTAACAGCTCTCTTCCCACTCCCTTCCCTCCATTATTACCCTTTCCCTGTGCCCTTCTTGCCTACGCATTCCTGCCTCCCTAGCTCTCTCCTTGTGAAAATTCTTCCCTTCTGATCTCCATGGTTGATTGCTCTAAGAAGTGCGTTCATCTCATTCTTTAGCTCTTATTTTCCTAAGAATCCAGACCCCCTTCTCTCCTAACCCTATCTATAGTCTTTGGTAAAAAGACCTGTGGACTTAATTGCCATCTATAAGCTGCCTCTCACTAGTCAGAACACCATTAAATTTCCTGAATTATTACAACAGCTTCCTAACTAGTCTCTGTACTTCAAGTTTCTTTGCAACCCATTCTCCACATGGTGGCCAAGAGTAATCTTTCTAAAAGAGCAATCTAGTTATGTTTATCCCCTGCTTAAGCCCTTGAAGAACTTCCCATTTCTCACTAAATGAAGTCCAACTCTTCATCTCCCCTCCCCTGGATCCTGCCCCTGATTGGGGAACACTGAGGAAACCCAACAACTAAATGCATTGAGGGATGTTGGAGTGAATCACACAGCAGAAAAAGGATGTTAGCGGAAAACCAATGGAAAGATTGTTGTTGTTGTTGTTAAGTGCTGTTGAGTTGTTTCCGACTCATAGCGACCCCATGCACAGCAGAACGAAACACTGCCCGATCCCGCGCCAGCCCCACAATCCCATCATCGCAGCCACTGTATCAAT
>NW_006921696.1:7309785-7315153 GCF_000298275.1 Orycteropus afer afer
GAATGGATGGAAAGATAAGTAAAGTCTATTAACAGCCTTGCAGTAATGTTAATTTCCTGGTTTTGATTAATGCCTTGTGGTTGTGTAAGATATTAACATTAAAGAAAGCTAGGTAAACAGAATATGGGAACTTTCAAACTATTTTTGCAACTTTTATGTAAGTCTAAAATTATTTCAAAATTAAAAGTTAGAAAGGTAATTGATTCTTCTGCCGCAGATCTTAACCACTCTATCTGCTGCCCATGCATCTTACAGTCTTGCACATTTTACTTTCCTATATATGAGCAACTCTCACTCCCTGAGATGAACCTTTGCCTAGGCATGTTCTTCTACCTGAAATACTCTCCACCTGCCCCAGCCCATAGTCACCACCCACCTCACTTCCTGGTGACCTCTGATGCATCTTTAAGATCTGAACTTCAATATCAATTCTTGTGATATTCCTGGACCAAGTCTCAGGTAAGTGCCCCTTCCTGATGTTTCATCACACTCTACTGCCCAGTCACAGTGCTCATCACAGACAACTAGAAAACTCCTTTGTCACTGTGATATATTAGACCACAAGCTCAAAAAAAAGACAAAGGGAATAGTCAATATTGTTCAGTGTTATATTCTTATGACCAAAAATTGTGTGGCTTATAGGAGTCAATCATGTTGAATGACTCAAGGATCTGCAAACTACAACTCATGGGCCAGTGGCCAGTTTTCACAAATAAAGTTTTTTTGGAATACACCCACATCTGTTACTTACGTGTTTTTTATGGTTTCTTTTGCACCAGAATGGCAGAGTGGTGTACTTGACATAGAATCCACATGGCCTGCAAAGGCAAAAATATTTACTATCTGGCCCTTTACAGAAATTTTCTTTAGTTTATGATAGTAGCATTACTCTTTGCTTAGGTAATACCATTTCAAATGTGTTTTATAAATTTTTTAATTGAAATATATATATATATATATATATACACACACACATATGTGTATATCATACACTTATATATACATATATACACATATATACATATGTATATATACATTTATACATAGACATAGACACACACACATACACAGAGATATGCATTGCTTAAAGTCCATTACACATTCTGTGAAATAAGACTTTATGTGATTTGCTTATTATGCAAACTCTACCCACCAGCCACTCCTTGGAAGGAAGATTGGGTGGTCTATTTCATAGTGATAATGTCTTGGAAACTCAAGGAAGGATCACTATGAATCAGATCTGACTCGACGACAATGAGTTTATGCTAAAATCTTATGGGAGCCCACTTCTGGTTGTCCTTGTCACTGCTGCTGCTGCCACCACTGCTTGAGCTGCTGGTGGAGGTCAGAGAAAATGGAGGCAACTATAGCAGGAATGGAATGAGGGGAAGTGAGAAGGTGGGGAGGGTAGCTCCCCCTGTTCCATCAGCTGTTCCACCCACCAGAGCAGTAGAAGCAGCCCAACCCTGCAGCCCCCACCTCCACTGTTGCCCCTACCTGCCCAGCTAACAAAGCCTAAGAGTTCATGCCCAGAGCCATGTTTTCTGTCTCACCTTCTTGTATCCTACTTGTGGTCAAGTGCTGCAAAATTCTGAATTTGAGGTCTTTAAAACTGTTAAGAGGAAATGATAAACAAAAGAAGAGCTGCTTTCCCTTTTTTAAAAAGAAAAAAAAGAACAACCTTATGGGACCATGAACATATATATGGTCAGACATCTAATGGTCATTAAGAGACATATATACTTGTATATATATTTATACTTATACACACACACACATATATGTATGTATATATAGGAGCTCTGGTGACGTAGTGCTTAAGGCATTTGATTGCTAACCAGAAGGCTGGCGGTTCAAACCCATCAGCCACTCCTCAGAAGGAAGGTTGGGCAATCTACTTCCCTAGTGATACCCCCATGGATACGCAAGGAGAGGTCGCTATGCGTTGGGTCTGACTTGACAGCAGTGTGGTTTTTTTTGGTTTTGTATGTATATATATCACATTTTCCAAGTAAAACTTTTACATAAACAATTCAGTGCCAGCAATTACATTAATCATGTTACACAACCATCACTAGTATCCATGGCCAAGTTTTCCATCACCATAAATGGATATTGCTCCCTAAACAATGACTCCTCTTTTCCCCCTCCTTCTCACCCCTGGTAATAAACTTTGATCTCTATATAGTTGCCTATACTAGTTATTTTATGTAAGTGAGATCATGCACCTTTGTGATAGACTTACTTCATTCTGTATAATGTTCTCAAAGTTCATCCACGTTGTAGCCAATTAAAATGAATTATGAGATCATTTAAAATGTAACCAGTGAAAAAGAACAAGGAATTATAAAGGGATTTGAAAGAATGATAGCAAAGATAGTAGATACAATGTTAATTTGAAAAAACCAATCAGAAGTCATATTATAGAGTAGACCCTTCTACTAAGTAGTGGTTGTACACTCAGCTCTGGATTTGTATATGAAGGACTAGAAAGTTATTTAGCCTTAAGAGCTCGGAGTCTTCATCTATAATATGTGGAATATCATACCTGTCTCAGAGTTGTGAGGGTTAAATGAGATAACTGATATAAAGCACTAAAAGCAGTGCCGGGTCAATATTAAGAGCTCAATAAATATTAGATTGAATATATTTATCATTTTGGAGATAAAGATATGCAAAAAAGCCTACAGAATTTTACATCAGAAAAGGAAGATTAATATTGATTTTTAAAAATTCAACTTCACATTTGAATCTATATTTAAACATTTTGCTTGGCCAAGGTAAATAGGAAGAAAATATTTGAAAAGCATCTTAGAAGTTTTCAAATAAAATGTACCATGTTATATTAAGCATAACGATTGTTTAAAAGCTAGATTTTCATGTGAGTAGAAAGGATTATGGGGCTGATATTTAAACATATATTTTTCTACTTTAATTGTTCCATTTCCAAATTCCTTTAATCCAAATGCTCCTAAATGCCTTGTCTTAAAAATGTTTGAAACATATTGGACTTTCTCTAGTAACATAATCGATCTTACCCTATTAAACTCTAGTTGAAACTATTACACTTATGGTGCCTAACATAATGCCTAAGGCATTTGACTGCTAATCAGAAGGTTGGCTGTTCAAACCCACCAGCCACTCCTCAGAAGGAAGGTTGGGCAATCTACTTCTGTAGTAATACCACCTTAGAAACCCAAGGAGGGGTCGCTATGAGTCGGGGCCAACTCAACAGCACATAACAATGATAACAGCAACAGCACATAAATGTTCAATTAATAATTGTTGAATGAATGAATGGAGTAAAAAAAAAAAATGGTTAATGTCTTAGTTACCTAGTACGAGCCTAACAAAAATACCACAAGTGGGTATCTTGAAAGAACAGAAATTTATTTTCTCAGAGTGGAGCCTAAAAGGCCAAATCATGCTCTTAGGCATGTCAATTTCTTCTTTTAGCCACTCTTCTAGCTTCTGGTGTCTGCTGGTAATCCTTGGTTTGTAGATGATCCTCACATGATGTCTCTCTGTACATGTGTCTCTGTGTCTTTTCTGGTCTCTTTATAACTCAGAAGTAATTAGGTTTAGGATCTACTCTGCATTGGTAGAAAAAGTCCTATATTCAAAGGGGAGCATATTTACAAGTACAAGTGTCAGGATTTCAACACATACTTTATTTTATTTTTGTTAATTTTATTTATTTATTTTATTGTGCTTTGGGTGCAAATTTACATAACAAACTTGTTTTACATTCAACAGTTCATGCACATCTGGTTCCATGGTCCCAATTACCATCCCCAAATGTAAAAAAATCTCCCCTCTCTTCCCTGTGGCCACCCCTCCCTGTGCACCTTTTATTCATGTACTCCTGTCTGTCCAGGCTTCCCTGTATGTGAATGCTACCCTTCTCGGGGCTCAAGGCAGCTTGATCCAAAGGGTATATTTCCCCAGAGTATGTGGCTGCATCGACCTGGCATAGGTGTTCTGTGTGTGGGTTTTTCTACTGTTGGGCTGAGAGCCAATCCATGTAAGTGAATCCATTTGTAGGCTCGAAGGGTAACCCTGGGCCATAGTCTTGAGGGTTCCACCAGTCTCTGTTCTACCAGTCATTTTTGTGTTTTTTATTTTTGTTCCACATTTTTCCTCCCACTCTATCCAGAATCTCCAGGTTTGATCCCTTTCTGAGCGGTTGGCATTGGCAGCCAGGCACCATCTACTTCTTCTGGTCTTGAGTCATGGAGGCTGAGGTTCTTTTGGTCCATCTTATCTTTGGACTAATTGTTTCCAGATTACTTTGATTTTCTTAACTCTTCTTTGCTCCATCTGAGAGAAGACCAATACTTGTATCTTAGATGGTCACTCAAAAGCTTTTAAGACCCCAGTGGCTACTCACTAAAATAGGTTGTAGAACAAAATTTTTATAAAGTATGTGGGCAAATTGAGCCTTATGTCTTCCTAGACTGTGGTCCTGAGAGTCCAGGCCTGGTGATTCTCTCTCACAAGATGTTGCTTTTCTCTGTGAAGTTACTCCCACCCTGTCTTCTGTTGCTTCTCTAATGCATGTGGCTAATTTGTAGTACAAGTGCATATGTAAGATTGTCTTCAGCCAAATCTATCCTTGGTCTAGGGCGTATTCATGTTTGCCTACCCCGACCTGCTCTTCTCACCTGTCTATGCATTAATCCATAGCCTGGTATTTGGTGCTAGTGATACTGCAATTCAACACATATTTAAGAGAGACACAATTCAATCCATAATAATTATCTTCATAAACAAAGCAAAACAAACCTCACTGCCATCGAGTTGATTTGACCCATAGTGACTCCTCTTTGGGTTTCCAAGGTGGTATCTCTACAGAAGTAGATTACCCAATCTTCCTTTCAAGGAGCAGCTGGTGGGTTTGAACAAATGCTTTAGCACTATGCCACCAGAGCTCCCATACAAGGCAAGCCATTGTAAAACTTAACAATTTAAATGAAAATATGAAAGATATTCATAACATTATAATTTTATAATTTTACTATAATAATCTATAAAGGGGAAGAACTATTAAAATTAAATTATCATCCTAATTTCATATTCTTAAGAAGTTCTGGTGGTGCAATGGATAAGGAATTTAGCTGCTGGGTTCAAACCCACTAGCTGCTCATTCGGGGGTCATGAGGCAATCTGCTTCCATAAACATTTACAGCCTTGAAAACCCTATGGGGGGTCACTCTGAGTCGTAATCCACTGGATGACAGTAATATTAGTTGGTTTGGGTCATATTCTTAAATTGTTATTTATTAATTGTTATGTGCCGTCGAGTCAGCCCCAACTCATAGTGACCCCTCCTTGGGTTTCTGAGGCAGTATCACTACAGAAGTAGGAT
>NW_006921696.1:7315253-7320278 GCF_000298275.1 Orycteropus afer afer
TTGAACCGCCAGCCTTCTGGTTAGCAGTCAAGTGCTTTAGCCACTATGCTACCAGAGCTCCTTATTCTTAAATAGGTATAAAATATAGAAAAATAGCCATATAATCTTATTATAAATTTATTGGAGAATATACAGTTTTATCCCCTGAAAAACAACCTAAATGACTTCAGGATACCTTAAACTATTTTGGTGCCCAAAATATAAAATGTGTGGCATACACATTTATATAACTGCATGATTGGACACGCCCATATAAACCTATTCAATTTTATAAAGGAAACACTTTTTCCTTGCTTTATAAGAAATTCAAAGACGTTACTGACTCAAGAGATGAAAAACAGTCTCTTGATGGAATACCAAGTCCTGCATGGTCTATTACACAGCATCTCCATAGAAATATGAGCAGATCTCATTAGCATTTCATAAATTTGTATGGAAGTCTGAGAGCTTTCTTTTGTTTCCCAGGGAAGTTTCTTATTACAGAAAGAAAGGCTACTGTCTAAGTCAGTGAACCGCCAATTTTGGTTAACTGTTCTCTACTTTCCTCTTCAGAGGCAGGCAGCAGATAACTAAATTTGTATCCAATGACCCTCTCATTTTAGCTTATTCTAAAATAATGATTTTTGAAAAGTCACTTTCAATACTGTAAGTGGAGAAAGAAAAAAAAAAAAACTATGCAAAGAAATATGTAATTGCAGCCCCAGTGTGAATACGGATTTGGAGAATCTCATTCCTATGACTACAACCCCAATACTTACACGTTGAAAATCATTCATAGCCACATCATTGAAGACATAAATCACTTTTCATAATTCTCAATCATCACTACTTCTATTTTTAATAGGTAAAAACATGGGCTCCTATTGTACCTATGTGAATTAATCTAACGCAAAGCCTACAACTTCAAATAACATGCTGATATACAAAACATGTGGAGGAAAAGAGCATTTGTAACATTAGAAGACAGTGAATTGGCAAGTCGTGTGTGTGTGTATGTGTGTGTGTGTGCTTAAAAATTTAGTGGCTGGCTCTGCTATAAACTGGTTGCTGAAAAAGTAGTCCTACTTCTGCAGTCTAACCATCTCCATGGTCACTTCTGGTCTCAAATTATTTTCCTAAACAAGCTCTTGACACCATATGAAATGGAATCAGACTTATGTTTTCTCACTCTGCTGCTTAAAATTTAAGGTCATCTTAACACTAAATTTAAATTTAATGTAAAAGATCTCCAGGTGAACAAAGAAGACATTACCACAGCTATATCAGTTAGAACACACTTCAATTGTGTTGTGTTTGCCTTAGGCAAAGAATTTAAAGAGGAAACTAACAAATATAAAATTCTCAGTGAGATAATAAAAAATATAAAACTTAAGTAACATGAGGAATGCTTAACAATTTGAATGTAAGCTCTCTAAGGACGGGTTTTTTTTTTTTTTGTTTTGTTTTTAATTCTAATACTTCCAACACCTACAAGATAATCTGACAGATAAAAAGTATTCATTAATATCTGTTGAATACATTAACAAATGAATATGAATGATGAACTGGAAAAGATATACCTTAAAAAGATCATAAAAACTGTCTTCACAGATTTAAAAGCTATGGTGTAGAAAAGAAATACTTAGACATGTTTTATACAGTTTCACATAGTAAAACTCAAACCAACAGACAGGAATTACAAAAAAGAATTTGCAGTAATTAAATCTAGAATGGGTTAAGAAGTAAACCAGGAGCTCTGGTAGCATAGTGCCTAAGGCACTTGACTGCTAACAAGAAGGCTGGCAGTTTAAGCCCACCAGCCACTCCTAGGAAGGAAGGTTGGGCAATCTACTTCTGTAGTAATACCTCCTCAGCATTGGTATTGGTAAAGAATGTGAAATATACCATGGACTGCCAGAAGAACAAACATAGCTCTGTCTTGGAAGAAATACAGCCAGAATACTCCTTAGAAGAAGGGATGGTGAGACTTTACCTCACATACTTTGGCCATCTTATCATGAGAGACTTGTCCTTAGAAAAGGACATCATGCTTGGAAAAGTAGAATGTCAGTGAAAAGGCAGAAAACCCTCAAAGAGATAGATTGACAGTGGTTGCAACAATAGGCTCAAACATAACAACAATTTTGAGAATAGAACAGGACCAGGCAGTGTTTAGTTCTATTTTACATAGGGTCCCTAGGAGTTGGAACTGACTCAAAAGCACCTAATAACAACAACCCTATGAACTACAAAGGATAAATTTGTTTTTCAGTATTTTTTTTTTAGCTGATCTCTAAACTTGCTTGCTATTCTAATATTGTCAAGCTGGCAATATTTGTGTAGTTGCCCGTACATATATATAGTTTTGACAGAGGATATGTCTGCTTATGTATTTACATGTGCTGCAAATATGTCCATGAAAATAGTAGAGCTTACAAGAGGCAAAGTTATGACTATTTCTTAGCCACAGCCAAACACCTTCAGTCACTGGGCCTGGGAGCTCAGAACCATAGTCTCAGGGTACATCAGAGTCACTTGCTTAACATAGTCTACGATGACAATGTTCTACACCTTATTTTAGCGAGTAAGAAGTGGACAAACCAAAACCAAACTCATTGCCATCAAGTCAATTCCAACTCATAGTGACCCCCATTTGGTTTCCTAGCTATATATCTTTACAGAAGCAGACTGTCTCATCTTTCTTCCACAGAGGTTGTAGACAGGGGTCTCGAAAGCTTGAGAGAAATCATATAAGGTGCAGCTATTGGTCCTTCCCTTCAGAGAACAAAGAAAAGTGAAGAAAATCAAAGACAAGGAAATAATTCGTCGAAAGTACTAATAGAACACATGAATCTCAGCCTCCATGACTCTGAAACCAGAAGAACTAGATGTTGCCTGGCTACCACTTCTGACCACTTTGAAAGGAATCATTATAGGAGATGCTGGATAGAGTGGGAGAATAATGTGGAACAAAATTCAAAATAATAAAAAAAAATAGTCTTACTGGTCTGATAGACTGGTGAAATCCCCAAGGTTATGGTCCTTAGTCACTTATCAAGCCTGGAACTGAATTCACCTATATAGCTCAACTTTCAGCTAAACAATCAAAAGGCCTATAAAAAGAACAATAATACCAAGGAGGTACACAGTCCTTAGAACAATCAATCATAAGAGACCAAAAAGGCAGTATTTGCCCAGGGATAAAGCTCAGAAGGCAGGACAACATAGGTGAGAAGGACAAATGGAAATGGGAAAAATAAGAAGGAAGTGAGAAGAGTGTTGTTACATTGTGGAGATTGTGATCAATGTCTCAAACTAAAATGTGTAGAATTATTGACTGGAAAAGCAATTTGTTCTGCAAACTTTCACCCAAATCACAATAAAAAGCTTAAAAAAATATATTTGAGGAGTGCTGGTAAGATGATGGAATAGACAGAAAGACTACACAGACCCTCTTCAACAAAGAAAAGGGGAACCAATTAACACAGATACAAAAGATAATCCTGGACTCCTGAGCTATGAAAGGAAGGATATAGAAGTGGACTAAACTCCAACTAGCAGAAGAATTTGCATGAAAAAATCAAAAAAGGAGACATATGGAGCTGTGGTCTGTCAGCCACCCTGATAGCACAGACAGCTTGGATATAGCTGAGTGGTGTTAGGACCTAAGAATTAACCTAAAAATCAGCTCTGGTAGCCAGGGACTGCACGGGGGACTGCTCTGGTGGCTGGTGAAGAAAAGAGGAAGCAGCAAAGAGGAAGGCAGGCTGAGCTGAGGACTTTTGCATGTCCAGAGGGTACAGCCATTTTGAATGTTTACAAGTAGTTTGACCATTTTTGATATTTAAAGCAGCAGTATTCTCCCAGATTCCAGGAAGTTAAGAACAGGCTCCACTTCTGGGGAACCACAAGGAAATTTCAGACGCCAACAACTGGAAAGGTGTGACATTCCCTTGTTATTCTTATACCCCACACCCTCTTAGTGAATGGAAGTGCAGCCATCCCTCACTCCCACCCACCTTGTAGGCTGGAAGGAATTCCATCCCAGTCTGTGTGCTCGGACAGAGACTGGGTGCCCTGCCCCTCCCTGCCCTGATATTTTTTCTTTTGTTTTCTTTTTTTTCCTTAGTTTGTTTGTTTTTGTCTATTCAAAACTACTATAATTATTATTACTTTTGCCCTTTTTATTATTATTCTTTCTTCTTCCCTTCCCAGGTTCTAGTTTTCAGCTTTTTCTCTTTTCCCTATTCCCGGTTCCATTTTTTTTTTTTTTTTTCTTTCACATGGTTTACCCCATTCCTTGTTTTTCTTTTTCTGTTTTTCCTATTTTTTTTCCTTCATTATTCTCCTTCTCTACCTTTTTTTCTCTTATTGCCCTCTCCCCAGGTATTACAGGGCTTTTTTGTCCCCCTTTCTTCTTTTCTTGGTTACTGTTCCTGTGTATCATAAGAAAATATGGTGTGTTTTTGTTCATTTGCTTTTACTTTTTTGATGGTTATTTAATTGCTATTTTTGTCTAACTGAGTGGGAGACAGAAACAGTCCCCATACAACACAACTACACCATACCTCCTGCAGCTTCACTTACTGAGAGAGAACCAACACTTTCTTTTCCACCAATGGGCCAATGATAAACAACCACCAAGAAAAGCCTGACCCACTTTTAGCTGTTCTTCACAAACAGTTCACAGAGATCTAAATACAACAATGTCACAATGTCTCAGAGACAACAGACCATCACAGTCCACATGAAGAAGTTAGATAAAGTGGTAGAAACAAGGGAATAGGATACAGATCCAAAACACATCCCTGAGAAAGAAGCAGCATTGGACCCCCCTGATAAGGAATTCAAAAGAATTATATCTAGATATCTTAAAGTAACAAGAGACAGACCAAAGAAAACACAAACAAAACCCTAGAAGAAGAATTTTGGATGAAAATACAAGAACAAAATGACAAAATAAATGAAAAATTGTAAATGGTTCTAAATCTACAGATAGAAACCCAGAAAATTAATACTAAATGGTCAGAAATAGATAACACATTG
>NW_006921696.1:7320504-7322111 GCF_000298275.1 Orycteropus afer afer
AAGAACCCCAAACAGGATAGACCCCAAAAGAAAATCACCAAGACATATCATCATCAAATTCATCAAAACCAAAGACAAAGACAGAATCCTGAAACAAAAAGTTACTTACAAAGGACAACCAGTAAGAATAAACTTTGATTTCTTAGCAGAAACCATGCAAGCAAGAAGGAAATGGAATGGTATACAGAAAACTCTGAAAGAGAAAAATTTTCAACCAAGAATTATACATCTGGCAAAACTGTCCCTCATATATGATGGTGAAATTGGGAGATTTCCAGATAAGCAGAAATTAAGGGAATTTGTTAAAACTAGACCAACCTTGCAAAAGATACTAAAGGGAGTCCTTTGAACAGAAAACCAAAAATAGTGAATAACAGCTGACCATTAATACACAAGATGACATTACCCAGAAACCACAGCTATGAACATATCCAAAGTAAAATAAGCTTACAAGATTGTAAACAGGGAACCAGAGATATCAACTGGCAAATGAGGACAACTACACACCAAAAAAGGGAAAACAGTGTGTAGTTACAGAACTTCTAAATGGTGAGGAAGTCAAGAAAGTTGCAAGATAGAATAGACTGTTCTACACTCGGGAAGAAAATTATAAAACACAGGATACCCTCAAAGAAAAATGATAAACCTTCACATCACAATAAAAAAGAGGACAAGCACAAATATTCAGCAAATAATAAAAGAACAGCAACAAAGGAAACAATAACATGATTCATCAACATAATGAACTTAGCACAGAAAATAATATGGAACAAAGAAACCAGGAACACCATGACAAAACACATAACAAAATGACAGTAATCAATTCATACTTGTTGAAAATTACACTGAATGTTAATGGATCAAATGCATCAGTCAAGAGATGGAGAGTTGCAGACTGGATAAGAAAACACAACCCACCACTATTCTGTCTACAAGAGACACACCTTAGAGACAAAGACAAAAATAAATTAAAAATCAGAGGTTGGAAAATAAGAGTAAGAGTGGGAATATTAATTTCTGATTTCTGATCAAATTGACTTTAAGACAAAAACCACCATACGAGACAAGGAGGAACATTATATGATGATTAAAGGATCAAATGAAAAGGAAGATATAACCATAATAAATATCTATGGACCCAATGAAAGAGCCCCAAAATACATAAATAAGACTTTAAAAGAGTTGAAAAGGCAAATAGATGACTCTACATTCATAGTAGGAGACTTTAATACACTACTTCCAATGAAGAGATAAAGATAGAACAACTGGAAAGAAACTCAACAAAGATGCAGAAGAGCTAAACAATACAATTCACCAACTTGACCTTATAGACATCTACAGAGTACTTCACCCAACAATAACACAATATACATTCTTTTCCAATGCAAATGGAACATTTTCTATAATAGACCATATGTTAGGCCATAAAGCAACCCTTCATAAATTTAAAAGCATTGAAATACTGGAAAAATATCTTCTCAGATCATAATACTATCAAATTAGACTTCAACAATAGGAAGATCAATGGAAAAAGAATATAACACATAGAAACTGAACAATACCCTCCTTAAGAAAGATTGGGTAAGAGAAGAAATTAAAAAAAAAAA
>NW_006921696.1:7327588-7339659 GCF_000298275.1 Orycteropus afer afer
ACGGAGAACAGTGTGGAACAAAACTCAAAATCATTTGGGAAAAAAAAAAGGGGGACCAGGTTTGCTGGTCTGATAGAGCCTGGTGGAAGCACTGAGACTATGGTGCCTAGCTGCCCTTCAGGTCTGGAATTGAACCCACACCTGTGGCTTCCAGCCAAACAAAAGACAGGCATAGGAGTTGAACAGTTACCTGAGGCAGATATCTTGGAGAGAACAATCATGGGAGAAAGAAGAGCTGCTTATGCACAGGGAGACAGTTCAGGGGGCAGGAGTGTGTGGAGGGATGGACACAGAGAAGAGGTAACTATTGGGAGGAAGTGGGAGGGGAGCTGTTGCATTGGTGTAAATTGTAGTCAATGTCATGAAACAAAGTGTATGTGAACTGCCATATGGAAAGTGAATTTGCTCTGTAAACTTTCACCCAAATAACAATAAAAAAAAAAAAGGTAAAAATATTTGTGGTGGTGTGTCATTTGTCATTTAAGGAATGATGTATATTTATTATGAGAAATGTCTGTCCAATAATAATAAAACAGTCAAAATATTTGACAGTTTTATCTAAAGCATAGTTTTATAAATCACACATCAAGAGGCTGTTGATGATGGTTCCAAATTAATAATCATATAAATATTTCTCCAATCTTTGATTAAAGAAGGCACGATATCAAGGGCAGAATTTCTAAATTACTGAGCAGATTTAATTACACAAAAATATTAAGTTAAAATAAGCATATAACACATAGTACAGAAAAAGTATTTTTGTTGTTGTTGCTATGTGCTGTTGACTCATTTCTCACTCATAGTGACCTTATGTACAACAGAATGAAATGCTGCCTGGTCCTTTGTCACCCTCAGGATCCCTACTATACCTGAGCCCATCGCTGCAGCCACCATGTCAATCCGTCTTGTTGAAGACCTTCTCCTCTTTTGTTGACCCTCTACTTTACCAAGCATGACATCCTTCTCCAGAGAATGGTCCCTTGTGACAACATGACCACAGCAGATGAGATGAGGACTGGCCATTCTTACTTCTAAGCAGCATTTCCAGCTGCACTTGTTCCATGACAGATTTGTTCTTTTAGCAGTCCATGGTATTTTCAACATTCTATGCCAACACCACAACTCAAAAGCATCAACTCTTCTTCAGTCCTCCTTATTCATTGTCCAGCTTTCACATGCATATGAGGTGATTGAAAATACCATGGCTTGGGTTAGGTGCATTTAGTATTCAAGGAGATATCTTTGCCCTTCAGCACTTGAAAGAGGTCTTTTGCAACAGATTTACCCAACATAATACAGTTTTAGATTTCTTGACTGCTGCTTTCATTGGCATTGATTGTAGAACAAGTAATATAAAATCTTTGACAACTTCAATCTTTTCTCCATCTACCATGATGCTGTTTATTGTTCCAGATGCTGTTTTTGTTTTCTTTATATTGAGGTGTAATCCATACTGCAGACTGTAGTCTTTAATCTTCATCAGTAAATGCTCCAAGTCATCCTCACTTTCAGCAAACAAAGTTGTGTCATCTGCATATCTCAGGTTGTTAATTAGTCTTTCTTCAGTCCTGATCTATGTTCTTCTTCATATAGTTCAGTTCCTTGGATTCTTTTCTCAGCATACAGATGGAATAAGTATGGTGAAAGGATATAACCCTGACACACTCCCTTCCTGCTTTTAGACTATGCAATATCTCCTTGTTCTGTTCAAATGACAGCCTCCTGGTCTATGCACAGGTTCATCATGAGTACAATTAAGTGTTCTGGAATCTCCATTCTTCTCACTGTTATCCACAGTTTGTTATGATCTACACAATCAAATGCCTTTGCATAGTCTATAAAACACAAGTAAACATCTTTCTGGTATTCTTTGCTTTCAGCCAAGATCCATCTGACACCAGCAACGATATCCCTCATTCCACATCCTCTTCTAAATCTGGCTTGCATTTCTGGAAGTTCTCTGTCAATATACTGCTGCAACAGTTTTTGAATTATCTTTGGCAAAATTTTACTTGCACGTGACATCAATGATTAAAAAAAAAAAAAAAAAAACGCTTCTCACTGCCGTCAACTCAATTCGACTCATAGCAACCCCTCCTTGGGTTTCCAAGAAGATGTCTCTATGGAAGTCAATTGCCTGATCTTCCTTCCAAAGAGTGGCAGGTGGGTTTGAATCCACTACACCACCAGAACTCCCAATATCAGTGAGATATTGTTTGATAATTTCCACATTCTGTGTGATCACTTTTCTTTGGAATGGGTATAAGTTTGGATCTCATCCATTCAGTTGGCCAGCTAGCTGTCTTCCAAATCTCTTGGCGTAGCCAAGTGAGTGCATCCAGCACAGCATCTGTTTGTTGAAACATCTCAGTGGGTATTCTGTCAATTCCCAGAGCCTTGTTTTCACCAATTCCTTCAGTGCAGCTTCAACTTCTTCCTTCAGTACCACTGGTTCTTGATTATATGCTATCCCCTGAAATGGATGATCATCTACCAATTCTTTTTGGTATAGTGACTTTGTGCATTCCATCCAGAAATTATTAATGTCCTTAATTTTCAGTTTGCTCTCACACAACAATATAAAAGGAACAGTTCGATAAAAATTGGGCAAAGACTACAAATAGGCAAAATATAAAAATCAAAAATGAAACTCATTGCCATCAACTTGATTCCAACTCATAGCAACTCCCATTGGGTTTCTGAGGCTGTAAATCTTTATGGAGGTAGATTCTTTCCACTGAGCAGCTGGTAGGTTTGAACTGCTGACCTTCTGGTTAGCAGCTAAGTGCCTCATCCATATAAAACATATGCAAATGACCAATGAACACTAAAAGATATTCTTAGTTTCTAATAAGAATTGTAAATTAAACAACAACAAATTGGATATTTAGGATTTGTAGCCATCACAGTGGCAAAAATTATAAGAACAATGTTTCGTAGCTTGATCAGAGAAACAGAGCTCCTGTGGGTGTTATAAAAAAATTATTGCAGGGATTGGATCTTATGCAATTATTCAAGTTGGTTAAACAGGCTAATTCTGTTGTCCTTAACTCTGTTCCTGGCTCTGTAGTCAGCAAGACATTGACAGTCACAAAGGGAAGATGAATGTGAGTGAAATAAAAAATTGGAACCCATAAAATGATCTGAGTCCATACCTCTCTCTGGAACCAAAGAACCTGCATAGATATCCCACTGCCTCCAAGCCTCTAACTTAGATGATGGGCTGACACAGAGAAATCTTGTCACAGGTTCTCAGCAGCCAAATGTACATGTTGGAACTTGGCCCAGTAGCCAGAGAAACAGGAGGAACTGGAGGGTCTGTGAGTCTGGCTGCTCTGTTCCACCAAGATGAGCCAGCAGACCCCTTAGTGTGTGAACTGCAACAACGCCTGAACCAAATAGTACTACTTAACTTTCTCCTTCCAGATACCATGTAGATTTCTTTTTTTGACTGCCCTACTCCACCCCATACAGGTAAGGGAATTCTGAGAAGTGTTATTTTCAGCTTAACTGACACACTACAAAGCCACTCCATGGAACAACAGTGATAATGATGATAAACATTTACCCAGTGCTTTCTACGTGTGAAGTCCAGGTCTAATTATTGGCAGCAATCCTCTGAGGTAGTTCTAATATTATCATTGAGCATAGAAATATATGTAGATATATATGTCTTAGATATTGATATAGAAAGTGAAGTAGAGAAAGATTAAAAAATGTCTACATCATTACTCAGATAGAAAGTGGTTGAGCCAGAATTCATGTAGTCTGATTCCAGAGTCATATTCTAAACCACTATTCTATTATTAACTAGCCCTATTTTTTTTTTTTTTTTTTTTTTGAGCAAGGCTGCAAAGTGTAAATTAGTCCTGAGAGTGAGCTGAGGTCTTCTGAATTTAAAAAAAAAAAAAAAAAAAAAACAGAAAGAAACTACACGATTTTTTTCACATGGTAACAAACTATTTTTAGAAATGAAATTGAACAAATCCGTTTCCTATAACAACTTGATTAATTTTCTTTTAAAGATTTAAAAGGAGTACTAAAATATTTTCTAAGTTTTAGACATCACCAACTTTGCAATTGATAAACTGCATTCCTAAATGATTATAAAAACTTTGTAGTTGAATGGGGTAGTTAAGTTTGTAGTTAAATGGGCCTGGTTGAGTGGCTGGGCAGCTGGATGTAGTATTTCCCATGATGAGACTGGTAATCAACTCCATAGTGGAAACTACTGTGAATGACTAAATAGCTGCCTTAGGGATGTGGTCTGCTTCCTGTATATAAGGAGAAGCTTTGGGAATGAATGGTCTCTAGCTGATGGCATGCTTGAACCCTGCATGTAGCTGGGTCGTTGTTCAGCACCTGCCATGCTTTGCCAATCTTCGGACTTTTAATGGACTTAAATTAATGACCTGCCGTGTGGTTTGGTGATATCGGGACTGTGCCTTATTACTTGTCAACCTTGGGTTTGTCAGCCTTAGTAGCCAGCAGCTGCCTAAATGAAGAAAAGTGTCCAGCTTCAGTGGGCCAGGAGCCAGGGGCAGAGCTGAAGCCCAAGGTCAAGGGGCTTTCACCAGCCCCTAAAGCCTGTCCCTCTGAACTCGGACTTAAAGCCTCCAAATTGTAAAAATAAGCTCTTGTTTGTTAAAGCCATCCCATTTGTGGTATATTCCTGTTAGAGCAACACTAGGTAACCAGAACATTAAGTTTGAATATCCCAGGATGAGATGCCAGAGGAAATCTCTGTAAACACAGCAAGAGAAAGACACATCTTATATCTATTTAAATTTAATAAGAATTTTCTCCCACCCAACTAGTCCCATAATGGTATTCTCATTTCCTGGGAACATGGCACAGGACCCAGGAGTTTTTTGTTCTGTTGTACATGGGATCACCACGGTCAAAGCCAACTCAACTCAATGGGAGCAAACAACAACGTGTGCCCTACAAGGTGTATGGAAATGTATGGAAATGTTTTTCTTTGTAACAGTGACACGGCACAGCACTTAGTAGACAGGGTCGATGATAATAAATTCCTGAAGGAAACAGGCTAGTCACACAACACAGAAGGGTCTGCTGCTCAAATTGCCAATAGCACCTCAGGGAGAAACATTTAACCATATCCCACTGCCATAACCCAGAAAACAATTTCAACTCCACTTTTATGCTCCACAAGGCTTCAATAGTGAATCCATTGTAACTTAAATAGTGAATCTTTTGTAACTCACATTTTTAGCTTACATTTTAATAAGTTCATTCTGTGAAATCATTTCTACTTCTTTCACAATATACTGTTAAGCCAGCAAAATCTTATATGAGCTTTCAGGAAAATATTTTTAATGTATTTCCAAATATAAAATGAGTATACATACTTTTTGATATATGAATTTCGTGTGCATGTGAATTTATTCTAAGAAAAAAATTTAATAAATGTGTGCAAAATGACTCTGCAAGAATTGTTTATTATAACGTTGTTTGTGAGTGCAAACCCTTGGAAGAAGCCCTTCAATCCATTAATAAAGGATTGCTTAAATAAATTATGGCATATCCATGCAATGGAATACAAAGCAGCCATTAAAAGGGTTAAGTAGTAGTCTGGTAGTATAGTGCCTAAGACATTTGACTGCTAACCAGAAGGCTGATGGTTCAAAGCCACTAGCCACTCCTCAGAAGGAAGATGGGCGATCCACTTTCAGTGATACTGCCTCAGAAACCCAGGCAGGAGTGGGAGTGGCTATAGGAGTGGCTATGAATCGGATCCGACTCAACAGCAGTGAGTTTGTTATTGGTTTGGTTATACGTGTTGATATGGTACAATAGCCAAGATATAATATTATGTTTTAAAAGTAGATTACAAGGGAGCATATATTTATATAATGTGATCATTATACATGCTGCCTAGACTTCAGCAAGAAAATTATATTAGGAATTAAAGATCATTGTATATGCTATTTTTAAGAGGTAAGTCTGCTTCTACAATATTTTTCTCCAGGTTTTATATTTTTTATATGTTGTCATTGTTTTTAGGTGCCGTCAGGTCAGCTCTGATTCATAACAACTCTGTGTACAGCAAAAGGAAAACACTGCTCACCCTGTGCCATCCACACAATCACTGGCTACACTTGAGCCCATTGTTGAAGCCACGGTATCAATCCAACTTCTTGAGGATCTCCCCTTTTTTGTTGACCCTCTACTTTTCTAACCATGATGTCCTTCTCTAGGGACTGGTCCCTCCTGATAATCTCCTGGTCCAAAGTACTTGAGATGGATTCTCCCCATTGTGACTTCTAAGGAAAATCCTGGCTGTACTTCTTCCAAGACAGATTTGTTCATTCCTCTGGGAGTCCATGGTATATTTAATATTCTTTACCATAATTTAAACTCATAAATTCTTCTTCAGTCATATAATATATATATTCATATAATATTATCTGTGTGTGTGTATATATATATATATATATATACATGTATATGTGTGTATATATATATATACATAATTTCTATGTATCTTTTTCCTCAACCAACTTTGAACATCTCTTTTCACTGTAATTGCTCAATATGTTTTAATTACTTACCAGTCTTATAAAATATTTTTGTCTTCTTATAAAGTCTTCTACTTTGTCAAATACTTTATTTCATTAAATACAAAATACTATTGAATGTAAAGCAACATTATTTCATATTATAAGGAGTCTCTGGTGGTGTAGTACCTAAGGCATTTGACTGCTAACCAGAGGCTGGTGGTTCAAACCCACCAGCCACTCCTCAGAAGGAAGATTGGGCAATCTACTTCCACAGAGACACCTCCTTGGAAACCCAAGGAGGGGTCGCTATGAGTCACATCTAACTCGAGGGCAATGAGTTTGGTTTTTTGAGTTATTTCATATGCCACTAAGAGAAAAAGAACTTTCCAATTAAATTGAATGATTTATAGCTTACAATTTTTGTTCAAAGCATACTTTTAAATGTATTTAGGTATAAATCTGTAACATATCATCACTCTTGTGTATGCTTAGGGAGCTCTGGTGGCATAGTGCCTAAGGCATTTGACTGCTAACCAGAAAGCTGGTGGTTCAAACCCACCAGCCACTCCTCAGAAGGAAGATGGGGCAATCTACTTCTACAGTGATACCGCCTTGGAAACCTAAGGAGGGGTCATTATGAGTTGGGTCCAACTCCACAGCAGTGCATTGCATTGCATTTGTGTATGCTTAAAAGGAGAATAGTGCAAATGAAGTAAATTGATTAAGTATATTTTCAATAATCTTCATATCAGTCCAACTCTTCTGAATCACTTTTTAGTTCAGCATCATTGATGTCTCTGTGATCCACCTTTCTGTGCTATCAGGGCATGAGTGATACAGCATTTCTTAAAGCAGTGCTCCCCTTGCTTATCAAGGGTTTTTTCCCAAGTCACTGAAACAGAATGTAAGGTTTGATATCAGGAATTTCAGCTTTTTTAAAAATAATAATATTGTGATAAAATATATTTAACAAAATATTACCATTCTGAACATTATCTCGTTGCAAAAAGTACAAGGAGGTGACATCTTCTGACCTCCTCTAGCTTTACAAGAGGAAGACAGAGTCGCTATCAACAGCCCAAAGCTTATTCCTATGAGACCAGACATGCCGCCACCCACCAGCCTTTTACCAAGTTTGACATTAAGCATCCCTCTCACGGTACTTACTACTTCTTTGCTGGGTTCAATAATTCATTGCAATGACCACACAGAACTCACAGGCTATACTCACAATTATGGGATTTACTGGAGAAGTAACAGGCTACAATTCAGGTTCAGGAAAGCGCTAAGGATACAATTCTTCTATCAGGATAGTCACTCCTCTGCTGTGCCCTCAGACATGCCTCTCTGGCCTTTGGCCTCTTGGCATGGCCTCTGTCATACTTGGGCAAGTGTTACAAAGCTCTTTTAGCTTTGCCAGTAGGTACCCACTCCATCAGCAAGTTTCTTGCCCAAGGGCACTCCCCTTTCTCACTCAGTGCACCAAGTAAACCCACCACTCTGTCTCATGCTTATTGACTCCACTGCCGCTGCCTCTCTCTGCTGGAGCATCTCTCTCAAGTAGGTCCAGTGCAGGGAATCTCAGGGCCAAGGGTGCACTCTACCTCACCTCTACCTCTTCTCTTTTGATGGCATTGAGAAGGCTCATCTTAAGCTTGGCAGAGTGACAAAACTAAACAATGCCAACATCAGAGTTCCTCACACCTTATTTGCATGGTCCCACCAAGTAATCCAGAGGGAGTTACAAAGACTATGGCTAGAAAAGCCATACCAAGTAATTCACTGCACCACACACGTGTTTCACTTCCATGACATAAATTACATTCAGAATATTGTGCAACCATCATCACTATCTGTTTTCCTTTTTTGTTTTTAATTTGGGAAAAAAGTTGTTTTTTGTTTGCTTTTTTTTTTTTTTTTTAATTTCACAAGAATGCCAATAAAGGGTTATAGACAATAGCCAGTGCAGGTATTTCTTCCTTAATGAACCATAAACAGTCTGTAAACCATAAACTGTACCTAATCATGACAGCATGGATAAACTTTGTGTGTGCAGGAAAGCAGTGACAACTATGACCAGAAGCTACCTGGCTCACTGTAAAGGCAAGATGCCATCAATTGTAAGATATATCCCTATTTCAGAGATGCTAAAATACAGACAAATATGTTCCTTGTTATTGTTACTACATATTGAGTCATTTCCAACACATAGCAACCTTATGTATGACAGAATGAAACACTGCCCATTCCTGTGCTATCTTCACAATCCTCATTATGCTTGAACCCATCCTCGCAGCTAATATGTCAATTCATGTCATTAAGAATCTTCCCCATTTTCATCGATCCTCTACCAACCATGATATCCTTCTCCAGAGACTTGTCCCTTCGAACAACATGAACAAAATAGGTGAGACAAAGTCTTGTCATTCTTGCTTATAAGGAGAATTGCAGATCCACTTCTTCCAGGACAGATTTGTTCATTCTTCTGGAAGTTCGTGGCATTTTCTGTACTCTTTGCCAACACCACAATTCAAATACATCAGCTCTCCTTTGATCTCCATTATGCATTGTCCAGCTTCCACATGCATACAAAGTGATTGAAAATCCCATGACTTGGGGTAGAAGCACCTTAGTCTACAAAGTGACCGATTTGCTTCTTAACACTTTAAAGAGGTCTTTTCAGCAGATTTGCCCAGTGTAATAAGAAGTCTGATTTCCTGACTACCCCTTCCGTGGGTGTTCATTGTGAATCTAAGTAAAATGAAATCCCTGACGATGTCAACCTTTTCTCCATTTATTGTGTTTCACTTTATCAATCCAGCTGTGAGGATTAGTGGTTAATAGGTCTTCTTCCAATCTTGATACCATGTTCTTCTTCATATAGTCCGGTTTCTCAGATTATTTGTTCACCATACAGACTAAGTATGGTGAAAGGATGCAATCTTGATGGACACCCTTCCTTATTTTAAACCACGCACCTTGTTCAGTTTGAACAACAGCCTCTTGGTCTACAAGTTCCTCATAAGCACGATTAGGTGCTCTAAAATTCCCATTCTTTTCAATGTTATCCATAATTTGTTATGATTCATACAGTAGAATGCCTTTGCATAGTCAATAAAACATAGGTTAACATCTTTCTAGATTTCTTTGTTTTCAGCCAAGATCCATCTGATTTCAGCAATGATATCCCTCATTCCATGTCCTTCTCAGAATCCAGCTTGCATTTCTGAAAGTTCACTGTCAATATACTGCTGAAACCAGTTTTGAATTATCTTCAGCAAAATTTTACTTGTGTGTGATAGTAATGATATTGTTAAAAAATTTCTGCATTCTGTTGGATCACCTTTCTTTGGAATGGGCACAAATATGGATCTCTTCCTGTCAGTTGTCCAAGTAGCTATCTTCCAAATTTCTTGGCATAGATAAGTAAGAACCTCCAGCACTGTGTCCGCTTGTTAAAATATCTCAGTGGGTATTTTGTCATTTCCTGGAGCCTCATTTTTCACCAATTCCTTCAATGTAGCTTGGACTCCTTTCGATACCATTTGTTCTTGATCATGTGCCACCTCCTGAAATAGTTGATCATCAACCAATTCTTTTTGGTACAGTTACTCTGTGTATTCCTTCCTCCTCCTCCTCCTCCTCCTTCTTCCTCTTCCTTCTTTTTTCTTTTTTTTTTTTTGACTGTGCTTTGGTTGCAAATTTACAGAGCAGAATTTGTTTACATTCAACAGTTCACATACGTTTGGTTTCACTCCCCAATTACCATCCCCAACTCTAACCCACACTCCTCCACTCCCTTTCTTGTGACCCCTCCCTCCATGTGTCCTTCTTAATTATGCACTCTTGTCTGTCCAACTTTCCCTCCATGTGAATGCTGCCCCTCTGGTGCCCCATGGCTAATTGCTTCAATGGGTGTATCTCCGTAGAGTAGGTGGGTGCATCACCCTGGATTGGGTGTTCTGCATGTAAGTCTTTCTACTGTTGGGCTGATAGCCAGTCCTTGGGAGTGAGTTCCATCCCAGGCCCAAAGTGTATCCCAGAGCCATAGTCTTGAGGGTCCCTCCAGGCTCCATCTGACCAGTAATTCTGGTCATTATTGTATTTTTGAATTTTGTTCCATGTTTTCCCTCCCACTCTATCTGGAATCTCCAGTTTTGATCCTTTCCTGAGCTTTCATCTTCTTTTGATGCTTCCTGCATCATTCAATATTTTCCCATAGAATCCTTCAATATTGCAACTCAAGGCTTAAAATTTTTCTTTAGTTCTTTCAGCTTGAGAAATGCTGAGGGTGTTTTTCTCTTTTGGTTTTCTAACTCCAGATCTTTGCACATTTCATTATAATACTTTACTTTTCTACCTGCCCTTTGAAATCTTCTGTTCAGTTCTTTTATCTTGTCATTTATTCTATTTTCTTTAGCTACTCTTCTTTCAAGAACAAGTTTCAGAATCTTCTTCATTTCAGTCTTTTCTTCCTTTCCTGTCTTAAATGACCTTTTACTTTCTTCTTGTCTGATGTTCTTGATGTCATCCCACAGCTCATCTGGTCTTTGGTCCTTAGTGTTCAATGTATTGAATCTATTCTTCAGATGGTCTCTAAATTCAGGTAGGATGTAATCAAGGTCATATTTTGGCTTTTGTAGACTTGTTTTAATTTTCTTCAGCTTCAACTTGAACTTACATATGAGCAATTGATGCTTTGTTCCACAGTTAGCTCCTGACCTCATTTTGACTGATGATATTGAGCTTCACCATCACACCTTTCCACAGGTATCGTTGATTTCAGTCCTGTGTATTCCATTCTATCATGTGATCAGCATCATTTCCATCATGAAGGCCATATTTCCCAACTATGGAAGCTTCTTTTTTTTTCAAGTTTTGTATTCCAATCACCAGCAATAATCAATGTATCTTGATTGAATGTTTAGTCTATTTCAGACTACAGAAGTTGGTAAAAATCTTCAATTTCTTCATCTTTGGCTTTGGTGGTTGGTGCATAAATTTGAATAATAATAGTATTAACTGGATGTGTATGGATATTATCCTATCACTGTCAGCATTGTATTTCAGGGTAGATCTTGAAATTTTCTTTCTGAGGATGAGTGTGACACCATTCTTCTTCAATTTTTCATTTCTGACATAGTAGACCATATGATTATCTGATTCAAAATGGCCAATATCATTCCATTTCAGCTCACCAAGCCCAGGATATTGATCTTAATCTGTTTCTTTTCATTTTTTACTACATCCAATTTTCCTAGTTTCATGCTTCATACATTCCACATTCTAATTATTAATGGATGTTTGCAGCTGTTTCTTTTCTTTTTGAGTCATGCTACATCAAGAAATGAAGGTCCTTAAAGTTTTTATTTATTTATTTATTTTATTTTATTTATTGTGATTTGGGTGAAGATTTACAGAGCAAATTCACTTTCCATACAGCTGTTCACATATACTTTGTCTCATGTAATTGACCACAGTTTACAATGTAACAGCTCCCCTCCCACTTCCTCTCCATAGTTACCTCTTCCCAGTGTCCATCCCTTC
>NW_006921696.1:7340269-7348245 GCF_000298275.1 Orycteropus afer afer
GGTAGCTGGCTGTGACCAAGCAATGACCATAACCTTGCCCCTTGTCAGCTCTACTATACACCTGGGAATTCTGATCATTCACATAAACTTATAAGGTCCTTAAAGTTTTACTCCATCCACATCTTTAAGATTGACTCTACTTTGAGGAGGCAGCTCTTCCCCAATTGTATTTTAAGTGCCTTCCAATCTGAGGAGCTCATATTATGGTATTATATCAGACAATGTTTCACAGCTATTCATAAAATTTTTCAGTAATGGATCAGACAGTGTGTCACTATTATTCGTAAGATTTTCAGTGGACAATTTTTTTTTCCAGAAGTGGAGGGCCCCCGCCTTCTTTCTAGTCTATCTTAGTCTAAAAGTAAAACACTGAAACCTGTCTACCATGGGTGACCCTGCTAGTACTTGATACACTGGTGGCATTGCTTCTAGCCTCACAGCAACACACAAGCCACCACAATATGACAAACTAACACACAAGTTGTGGATATGTGCCATAAGATCAATGAAACTGAAGATTTGTGTCATCATTTTATGCATAAGAAATTAGAATTCATTAGTCTTTTATTTCACATAGGATTATATTGCCAGTAACAAGTCAAGCCAAGGCTTAAAACTGTGTCTCATAAAATGTGTTTCAAATCTCAAGTATGGTACCAAATAGGTATAACTTTGGGCTTACCTACCTACCTACCTATCTACCTGATCACTGCCATCAAGTCAGATCAGACTCATAGAGACCCCTCTTTGGGTTTTCAAGGTGGTATCACTACAGAAGTAGATTGCTCAACCTTCCTTCTGAGGAGTGGCTGGTGGGTTTGAACCGCCAGGCTTCTGGTTAGCAGTCAAGTGCCTTAGGCACTACACCACAGAGCTCCTTAACTTTGGGTTTAACCTTTTCTAATTTCAAGAACAATTACTGACTAATTTCTGTGAATTATTCTTCTCCACCCCTCTCTTCCCAACAACACTTTACATTCCATTTTCACACTAAATATAATGCCTATTTAATAGACATCTTTACTCTATATTTTCACTATTTCTAATTTTTGCTGAAGATCTGGTAGCACAATAGTTAAATGTGTGTCTGCTATCTAAAATATTGGTTAAATGTGTGTCTGCTATCTAAAATATTGGTAATTCAAAGCAAACTAGAGGCTCCAGGAGAAAAGACCTGGCAATATGCTTCCATAAAGATTTCAGGATCGTGGTTAAACTCATATGAAGAAATGCCCCCAATCATTAGCCATTAAAGAGATACAAATTAAAGCAATGATGGTATAGCATCTTACCCTAACATTAATAATAAAGTTCAAAAGAACAGGAAACAAGGAATGTTGACAAGGGTGTGGAGAAACTGGCACCCTCCTACTCTTAGGGTTGGACTTTAAAATTTTAGTCACTGTGTTTTGATTCTCTAATGCTGCTATAACAGAAATAGCACAAGTGTATGACTTTAGCAAACAAGGATGATTTATTCTCTTACAGTTTAGGAGGTTATAATTCTGAGTTCAGAGTGCCAGCTCTAGGAGCTGGGTGAAAGCCCCTCAACCCTGGGCTTCAGCTCTGCCTCCTGCTCCAGGCCCAATAGAGCTGGAAGATTTTTCTTACTCATTCGTCTGCTGGCTTCTGAAGCTGACAATCTCAAGACTGACAAGTAAAATGACACAGTCCCAAGATTAGCAAGCAATATTGCAAGCCACTAGTCCAAGCCCGGAAACAGTCTCAAGATCAGTGGGCAATATGGCAGGTCACTGATGACTCAGCCAAATGCAGGATTCAGATGTGCCAAGAAGCTAAAGACTTTTCTCAAAGCATCTCCTTATGTACTGGAGCAGACCACATCCCAAAGACAACTGATTTCTCATAGCAGATCCCACCATGGAGTTGCTTATACTGCCTTCAATCTCCTCATGAGGAATAACTGCATTCAGCTTCCAGCCACTCAAACCCATGGCCTAGCCAAGTTGACCCACAACCTTAACTACCACACTGTGGAGTAGAGTATTACGCTTCCTTAAAAAGTTGGAAATAAAATACCATATAACCCAGAAATCCCACTAGTAGGTATATAAAAAACTAAAAAACAAAATCCTAGAGAAATAAGAGCCATGACACAAACAGATATATGCACACCTATATTCATAGCAGCACTGTTCACAATAGCAAAAAGATGAAAATAAGTGCCCATCAAAGGATGCATGGATAAGCAAACTATAGTACATACACACAATGGTATACTATGCAAAATCAAAGAATAATGATGAATCTGCAAAATATCATATTGCATAGATGAACCTAGAGGACATTATGCTGAGCAAAATTAGTCAGTCACAAAAAGGACAAATATTGTATGAGACTGTTGTGTGCCATTGAGTCAGACCCAACTCAGAGTGACCCCTCCGTGGGTTTCTGAGGCAGTATCACTAGGGAAGTAGATTGCCCAACCTTCCTTCCAAGGAGTGGCTAGTGGGTTTGAACCACCAGCCTTCTAGTTAGCAGTCAAGTGACTTAGGCACTACACTACCAGAGCTCCCATTGTATGAGACCACTACTGTAAAAAAACAAGAAAAGTTTTACATACAGAGAGAATCATTCTTTGAAGGTTACCAAGGGTAGAAGGAAAAGGGAGGGTAAATTACTAAATAGATGATAGACACAGATCAGCTTGGGTGAAAGGCAAGGCAATATACTATAAGAGGGAGGTCAGGACAAAATTATCAAGGCAAAGGAAGACACTGGGAAGAGCACAAGAGTTAAAGGTAACAAAGGTAAATACTGTTATAAAGTACACAATCCTGCAATGACAGTAATAACAACAATCTATGAGTGGGTACATAGATAGACAATCAAGTTGAACAGGGTTAGGAAGGCACATGGGACTACACCCATGAATAGATATGAGTTTGACACAGGATATTTCTACATATATATTTATAAGTGCTGCAAAAAGACCCATGAATATAGTAAAGCATACAGGGGACAAAGTTATGAAAACTTCTTAGTTGTAACCAAACACCTGAGAGAATGAGTCACGGGGCAAAGAGAAGTGAAGAAAATAAAGACACAAGGAAAAAAATTAGTTCCAAGAAGTAATGGACCATGTGAATCCCAGTCTCCATGACCCTGAGACCAGAAAAACTAGAAGGTGTCCAGCTACAATTGCTGAACCCTCCAAAAGAGAACATAATAGGAGGTCCTAGATGGAGTGGAAGAAAAACATAGAACAAAACTCAAAATCATAAGATAAGACCAGGACTACTGCCCTGATAGAGACAGGTGGAACCCCTGAGACTATGGCCTTTAGACATCTTCCAAGCCTGGAACTGAACTCACTCCCATGGCTCAATCCTCATCCGAACAATAGACAGGCTTATAAAGTGAACAATGACATCAGGGAGATATGCACTCCTTAGAACAATCAATCATATGAGATCAAAAAGCAGTAAGATTACAGCCTTGGAAACCATATGAGGAAGTTCTACGCTGTTGTGTACATCACTATGAGTTGGAATCAACTGGATGGCAGACAAAAACATTTTATGCTGTAGGGGAAATAGATCACATTAGAATTATATGTAAATAAGAATAAGGTTTCCAAATGGAAATAGCACATGAATACTAGTGTGTTGGCTTAAATTTTCTATTTGAGCTACTTAAGAGGTTTATTTTTGGTGCCGTTCCCTCTTTATCTCTTGCTAATTTTTTTAGAAGGTTGTAGATGCCAAATATGCATCCTACACATCACTATAGCAGCATATAGCTATGTTCTCTTTTTTAATTTTCCATTTTTATGATTCTCTTATAGTCCTATACATCTTCTGCTAATTTATTTTATAGTATAATATTTCACTTGAGTCATTCATGACGTAAGTGGAAACAGCTACTATTGCTATTTCAGGTTATTTTTCTTCTACCCTAATTTTAACTAACAGGAATGGATAGATAAGTTATCAATATAAAAAAAAAGTATTATGTGTCATATTACTCCTAAAATTGTCCAAGTAACCAAAAGAGAAAATTATTATATTTACAGTGATTTTTAGTTATTAGGGTCTCAATTTACTGTGTATTTTCTCAGGTTTGTGAGAAAGCATGAGAATTTTTTATATAAATATATATACACGCATACATATATAATTTTGAATTGCATATAATATATAATTATTATATCATGTATAATTTGGTATTATACATTATTAAATATAAGAACCTCTATGGTATAGTGTTTAAGACATTTGGCTGCTAACCAAAAGGTTTGTGGTTCAAACCCACCAGCCTCTCTGCAGAAGAAAGATGAGGCAGTCTGCTTGCATAAAGATCTACAGCCTTGGAAATCCAATTTGGGTCACTATGAGTTGGAATTGACTCGATGGCAGTGAATTTGGTTTTGGTTTATTTCTAGATGTATTATATGTTGTTGTTTGCCGTCAAGTCAGCCCCGACTCATAGCGACCCCTCCTTGGGTTTCCGAGGCAGTATCACTACGGAAGTAGGATTGCCCAACCTTCCTTCCAAGGAGTGGCTGAGATGTATTATATATACATATATAATTAACTATATGTATAATTTGTTAACCACTAATAAACATTCAATCTTTTCCCTGTGTCCTGGAGTTGCTTAACAAAGTATAATAAAGCTTGTCACAACAGAACTCTGCAGTGAAGGAAGCTATTAGGAATTTTATTCATCTTGAAAAAGGACATTGCAAAAGAAAAAATGAAGAAGCTATTTATTCCAAACTCAGATCTGTCTTATATAGCAGAGATATCTTTTCTATTTTATTAATAAATCCTGCATTCACTTGCCAACTACCTTTAGTTACTCAGATGCCTCACCATTCTTAAATTATTTATTGACTTCCTGTCTGTTTTCCTATAAATTATTTTCATCTATCTGAATGCATAATTTGATTATTGGTGTTTTGTGTAGGTTTTGTTTTTTCTCTGTTAATGAAATGCCAGCAGGTTGAAATCTGTGCCTGCTGCTAAATCTCAGAGTTTTATGTTTTGACAAAAACCCCAAAGCAGTATAATTTATAGATGCTGGCTCCCCTTTACACACACTGCACTTGTTTGACAAGCTTGCCTTGACATTTTTGTTTTAACAGATCACCTTTCTGTTTAACGGTAAGGAGGAAAATCCCCATCATATTGAGCAGTTCTGTTTCTATGGATAAAAAAAAAAAAAAAAAAGCAGAGTTACCAAAAAGACTATGCTTTAATCATTCATTATAATTAAAGATTATGGCTCTTTTATGCTGTCCATTGTATTGGTGTCCTTGATACACCAAGGGCACCTCCCTATGACCTTCTGGGAATTTATGCATTTACTGATGGCTTGGGATAGCACACAACAGCTCTCCTGAATAAGGCATGTGACTGGAACTGAAATAATGTAGTTTCAGCCCATCCTAGTCCAACTCAAGGGAAAGGAATGTATTCTATACTAGTTATTATTCTCTGCTTTCTTTTATTTGGTATCTAAAATATGAGTGCCCTCAAATTTATAATCATCATTTTGGTGAGCAGATGTCATTACACTCCTTCTCTGGATCCATTCAGCCAATACATTTCTCTACTTCTAACCTGAATTAATGATGATTAATTAAAACCTTTTTGTATTAAAAACATTTTTTAATTTTTTTTAAAATACGTATGTGTGCAAATACATAGGAAAAAATCTGGAAAGATAATTAGCAAACTGGTAACATATGTTATCTCTTTTTTTTTTAATTATGATTTTTCAAAGTTTACAAAACAAATTTGTTTTCCATTCAACAGTTCATACACCTTTTGCTCATGACATTAATGGCAATTCTTATAATGTAACAGCTCTCTTTCCATTTCTTCCCTGTGGTTACCTTTTGCCTGGGTCTTTCTTTCCTATCCATCCCTGTCCTCTAAGCTATCTCCCTATGTGAATGCTGTCCTCTGATCTGGCGTGTTTGATTATCCTAAGGCCTATACTTACCTGGTGTGATTGTTCACCTTGTAGAATTGTCTATTGTTTGGCTGCAATAATAACAGGAGTGAGTTCAATTCAAGGCCCAAAGCGTGACTAAGGGCATAATCTTGGGGGTTTTCATAAGATTCTATACGACTTACTGGTCTGGTCATTTTTATGATTTTGAGTTTTGTTCCACATTTTTCTCCCACTCTATCCAGGATCTCCAATTTTGATCTCTCTCTGAGTGGTTGGGAATGATAACCAGGAAAGCACCATCTAGTTCTTCTCGTCTCAGAGCCATGTAGGCTCAGGTTCCCATGATCCACTCACTAGTTCCTTGGACTAATTGTTCCCATGTGTCTTTGATTTTTCTTCACATTTCCATGCTCTGGACAAGTAGAAACCAATTGTTGCATCTTAGATGGCCACTTACAAACTTAATTAAAATAAAACTTAAAAAACCTTTTTTGATAACTTTAAATTGCAGTTTGATAACATTACAAATTCACGACTATGACTTCCATGGAATCTTCAATGGTGCACACACAGCCTGGAAAAATAGTTCATTATGTCATTTCTTCTGCACCATCTCTGATGTTCATTCTATCCTGTATCCAGTCCCCACTACTCCACTAAAATTGTTCTCACTAAGCAACCTACCAGTTATTAATCCTAACTTTACTATTTCTTTTTTTTTCTTTTTGAGTTTTATTTATTTATTTATTTACTTACTTACTTTTATTGTGATTTGGGTGAAGATTTACAGAGCAAATTCACTTTCCATACAGCAGTTCACATATATTTTGTCTCATGACATTGACTACAATTTACCATAATACAACAGCTCCCCTCCCACCTCCTCCCCACAGTTACCTCTTCCCAGTGTCCATCCCTCCATGCACTCCTTCCCCCTGAGCTGTCTCCCTGTGCATATGCTGCCCTTCTTTCTCCCATGATTGTTCTCTCCAAGGAGTGTATCTACTTGAGGCAAATGTTCAACTCATGTGTCTGTCTTTTGTTTGGCCGGAAACCACAGGTGTGGGTTCAATTCCAGACCTGAACGGTAGCTAGGGGCCATAGTCTCAGTGGTTCCACCAGGCTCTATTGGACCAGCAAACCTGTTCCCCACCCCTTTTTTTTTTTCTCCAAATGATTTTGAGTTTTGTTCCACATTGTTCTCCCTCTCAATCAAGGATCACCTACATAGATCCCCTTCCAAGTGGATGACAGTGGTACCCAGGCACCATCTAATTCTTCTGGTCTCATAGTCATATAGGCTGCAGATAGGATGATGTACCAGTCACTAGGATTAATTGTTTCCATGAATTTTGGTTTTCTTCATTCTTCTTTGCTCTGAATGAGGAGAGACCCATCATTGCATCTAGATGGCCGCTTGCTAGCTTTAAGATCCCAGTCACTACTCACCAAAGTAGGAGGTGAAACAATGTTTTGTATAGTATGTTATGCCAATTGAGCTTGCTGTCCCCTGCGACTATGGTCCCAAGCCCACAGGTTCGACTACTCGGTCCCTCTGGGTAGCTGGCTGTGACCAAACAGTGACCACAACCTTGCCCTTTGTCAGCTCTACTATATACCTGGGAATTCTGATCGTTCACATAAACTTATAGGACAATTGTCTGCCAACCCTATACATGTTCTTGGATACACTCTCCATTTCATAGACATACCTAATAGTTCAGCCTGTCCACCCATCTATCCACCCATATATCCCTGTTTCCCTTCACTGACAACTCAGTACTGTATGTTCAAAAGGGTTCATCTTTGTTGTCTGTACCTCCCATGTACCTCACTATGTCTTTCTCTTCCTCAATGCCACCATATTGGTCACTCACATTTGGTATATTGGCATTCTTTTCACCCAAATCAATACTTATCTTTATCTATCTAACAGTGTTCCCTCCCCTCCCCTCCCACCCCTAGTAACCAACAAAGAAAATTTCCTTCTATAGATAAACCTTTCCTTAACTTTTACAATAATGGACTAATGCAATATTTGTCCTTTTGTG
>NW_006921696.1:7349052-7352015 GCF_000298275.1 Orycteropus afer afer
TCCAGTTTTGCCAGCACCATTTATTAAACAAACATTCTCTTCTCCATTTAATGGATTTTGTCCCCTTGTCAAAGATCAGCTAACCATAGGTAGATGGATCTATTTCTGGGTTCTCAGTTCTATTCCATTGTTCTATGTGTCTGTCATGAAACCAATACCAGGCAGTTTTGACTACTGTGTCTGTGTAGTAGGTTTTGAGATCCGGCAGTGTGAGACCTCCTACCTTGTTTTTCTTCTTCAATAGTGCTTTGCTTATCTGAGGTCTCTTTCCTTTCCCTATAAACCTAACTTTACTATTTCTTGAATACTCCTCGAACCTACTTTCAAAGCCCCATTCCTTATTGCCAATGTATGAGTTTATCTTGTCAGCTCTTGACTCAATTGCTAGTGTCCTGTCTCCACTGATCCTTTACACTTCTGTCAGAGTGATATCTAAATGCACACCCTGAATAATATTATTAGACAGCTTAACATTTTTCATGGTTACTCTTCAACTTAAGAAGAAATGATGCAGCATAATACAAGATCTTTCAAGAACAGAACCTTACCTACTTACGCAGCTTTATCGCTCTTCATACCTCCAATTCCATGTATGTCTGGCTTCCTCTTGACTCTGTGCCTTTGCAAATGCCTGTTTCCTCTACCAAGGCTGCCCTTAGTCTGTCTTCTTCACCTGGCTGATTCCAATTTACCTGCTTGCCCAGTTCAAGCCCACTCTGAGCCCTTCCTCCATGCTGCAATCATACCTTAGCTTTCTCTCTAGAAGAGTAATCATTACACAACATAACTATTTTCTTCTCTCACTCTCAATTACCTAAGAGAAAGAAATCTATTTCATTTTCAGAACCTGTTCACCTATCATACATTGAGAACCCTGTAATTCTTTGTTGAATGCATGTCTGAATATAATTGTGAAATTATAAAAATCTAGTAGTTTCCCAGTATACTCAATGCTGTTCTTTACTGACAACTGTGACTCAAGGAAATTTTACTTTTGTTCCCAACTCACTTGATTCAGAAGTTGAATAATCACAACCTAAGAATAATAAAAATGGTCAAAGTAAAAATAAAATAAAAAGAAATATTCAAAAGTGCAATATACCAAAATTAGGAATTACACAAAACCTTTGGAAATAATTTATTTATTCTAGTAAATGATGCCTTCAAGTAGATTTTATTGGCCTATGACTCAAGGCAGGCGCTCTGGTAGCATAATGCCTAAGGCACTTGACTGCTAACCAGAAGGCTGGCGGTTCAAACCCACCAGCCACTCCTCAGAAGGAAGGTTGGACATTCCTACTTCCGTAGTGATACTGCCTTGGAAACCCAAGGAGGGGTCACTATGAGTCGGGGCCAACTCGATGGCAAATAACAACAAAATAACAACAACATGCCTCAAGGTGATATTTGATTTTATATTTAAATTTGAAATGTTAGAATATAAGATTGGGTACACTCAGAGCAATAACAAGGGCAGATGCAACCTACCCCTTTTAGCCACCAGTTTACAACCTTCTGTATTTACAAAGCTCAAAGTGTATTTTCAAAGAGTTACTCGGTTTTTTGGTATATTTACCAAAGTTTGCCTCCAGTAGTTTGATGGTCCATTAAGACAAAGAAAGAGCAGAAAAAGAAACATAGGTGAATTTCAACAGTATTTGTAATTTACATTTCACCTACAACAAGCATCAGCAGATAGGCCGGAGTCTCAGTTATACTGTAAATATCCTTGACAGATGCAATGAAATTTTTAAAAGCAAACAAAACTAAAAATTCACTTTCATGCTGAGAAATAAATACCATTTTTTAGATTTTGTGTAGAGAGCTGCAGAAGCTAATTGATAGAGGAACATAAAAAAGAAAAAAAAAAAAAAAAACTCACTATCGTCAAGCTAATTCTGACTCACAGCAACCCCTCCTTAGGTTTCTGAGGTGGTATCTCTACAGAAATATGTTGCCCAGTCTTCCTTCCGAGGAGTGGCTGGTGGGTTTGAACTATCATCCTTCTAGTTAGCAGTCAAATGGCTTAGGCACTAAGCCACCAGAGCTCCTGATATAGGAGTATAACAGGCAGAAAACCTAGAAATACAAATGAAAAAAATGCTGCTTGAAATAATAAAACTTCTCAAGAAATATTAGGAATTTCATCTTTTATTTTCTTTTAATAAATCACATTGTAAATTGATTTGAATATCTCAGGTGAGATTTGAATAGCTAAAACTGACACAAAAATAATAATTATAAATATACTTGTGTGAGAAATAGCTATTAATATAAACACTTTGTTATACAAAGTAGCTCAAAGCTATTTCCAGAGAGAGATCAGCATAGCTCCAAAGAATAAATAATGCATTTTTCCCTTATTAAATGTTGTGGAAAAATAACAAGATTCTTAATTAAATAATTCTTGTAGATTAGAAAATAAAAAGCAATGTATTAAACTACAGAAGTTGTAATAAACATTATTCAGTATTTCCTGTGTCTGCCACTATTCTATTATCTTATAGGTATCAAATCTTTAATCCTCAAAATAGCTGGTTAATACTCCTACTGCCCCCATTTCACAAATAAAAACATTGAGGCACAGAGAGGTTAAATAATTTGCCCTTGCTTACAAAGCTGGAAAGTGATAGCGCCAGACCAGTTCTAGAAACAGTGCGCTGAGTCGTTATGCACACTACCTCTCAGTAAATTAGTGGAAAACAAAACCATGCACGTTGAAACCATGCAAGTTGAAACCATGCAACGACTCAAAAATGGAGGGTAGAAAATTATAAGGAAAAAAAAAAATTATCTTACATGAGTATATTCAGAAAATAGACCTGGAAATTGAAATAATAGATTGAAGAAAATGAAAGTATATTTTAAAATTTATAGACTCTAAAAAGACAAGAAAAGAAGAGAAGACCAAAGTGGATGACAGAAGAGACTCTGAACCTTGCCCTTGAGCGGAGAATCGCTAA
>NW_006921696.1:7353665-7365461 GCF_000298275.1 Orycteropus afer afer
GGATCGGGCAGTGTTTCGTTCTGCTGTGCATGGGGTCGCTATGAGTCGGAAACGACTCGACGGCACTTAACAACATAACAACAAGATTGTTGTGGCATCCCTGGTGCCAAGGGTTAAAAATCTCCACTGCTAACTGAAAGGTTAAAGTTTTGAGTTCACCCAGAGGCATCTCAGAAGAAAGGTTTGGTAATCTACTTTAAAAAAATCAGCAGTTGGAATCCCTAAGGAGCACAGTTCTACTCTGACATACATGGGGTCACCATGAGGTAGAACTGACCCAAAGACAACTGTTCTTCATTTTGTTTTGTTTTCCTTTAAGGGTGATGTAAGCCATATAGATTCTAAATCTGAAAAAAAGCCTAACACCCAACGCAAGGATATTTTTTTTTTTAAAAATTCTCATACAGCCAGCCTGCTCTCTTGTATATTTTCAGTGACAGAGTCAGTACTCTTTCTCATATTCTCTCTTTGCAGCTGGAGAATTCTCATCATTAGAAGTTTCCCAAGTTGAGCAAAACAACTTATTATATACATTAAACCCAAGTGTGTCCTGAAAGGAAACAAATAAGAAGGTCTAGCATTTCATTATCCAAGTCTTATTTAGACGTTGGAAAACGTTTGGTATAAAAGCAGTAGTATGGGGAGTGAAAACAAGAGCAGAGTGGGAATTACGTTTTGGTTAGAGTTAGACTAAGGAGCCCTGGTTGTACAGTAGTTAAAGTGCTTGGCTGCTAACTGAAAGGTTGGTGGTTCAAACTCACCAGCTGTTCCTCCAGAGAAAGATGGGGCAGTCTGCTTACATAAACATTTACAATATTGGAAACCCTATAGGGCAGTTCTACTCCTAAAAGGTTGCTATGAGTCAGAATTGACCAGATAGCAATGGATTTGCTTTGATTTGATTGTTAAATTGCCATCTTTGTTATGGGCTCAAAAAATTATCAAAGAGAATTATCAGGAGAAAAAAGCAAAATCTAAAAAAAAAAAAGCTGATTTCATCAACAGGAGTTTTTTCTTCTGAGCTCCAGAAATAAATGAGTATAGATACATTTAACTTTCCAATTAAACAGTTTCAAAATGCCTTAAATTTTTAATTTTTAATGAAAGCCAAAAATAAATAGTATTTTCTACCAAATCCCACTCCCCATCCCTAACTGCTTCCCAAATGAATGATTACAGGTTAATCAATGACAGTGGTTTGTAAATGATAGGGTGAGCACACAGGAAAAGGGATAAGAGACTAAGAAGAAAAACCATTAGCAATTATCTTACAGTTAAAAGTGTTTAAATTAGTATAAAAACTTTTTTTTTTCACTTCCACAGCTTCTCCTTTAAATGGTTGCCGTGTAAGCTGTGAAACTGAGAAAACTAAAGCCCTAGAGATTCACAATGTTTATTGGTTTAAGACTGCTTTTTAGTCATTAGATTTAGGATAAGGCTAAACTCATTCAAACAGCAGCTGGCACCTGTCCTTGAAGTTGATGTCCTTGAAGTCCCTGTTTACAGAAGCCTGCAAAGGCAAGCCCTGAGAAATTAATGGAAATAGACAATTTCTTGGTGATGACAACACTTTTTTTTTTTTTCTAAAATCTGAAAGACATAGTCACAATGAGTCAAGGGTATAATATGTCTTGTGCAGAGTTATCTATCTATCTGCACAGTACACACACATGCATGTTGTTGTTGTTAGGTGCCATTGAGTCAAATCCAACTCAAAGTGACCCCATGTAACAGAGTAGAACTTCACCATAGGGTTGTCTGCCCTGTAACTTTTCTCCCACAGAGCCACTGGGTAGGCTCAGACCACCACCCTTTCAGTTAGCAGCTAAGAGCTTAACCACTGTTCCACCAGAGATTCTTATATGCATAAATACATACATAAATAAACCTACCAGCTGTTCTGTGGGGAAAAGATGAGGAAGTCTGCTTCCATAAAGATTTATAGCCTTGGAAACCTTGTGAGGGTCACTATGAGTCAGAATTAACTCTATGGTAATGGGTTTGGTTTGATACATATAGGAAAACAGAAAAAAAAAATCATTTGTGGTACACTAGAAGCTTGGAATGAAGAAGAAAAATTTTAGAGGTCAATCATCTCTGAGAGAGAAATAAGCTCCATCATTTATTATCTCACCAAATGAGGCTTTGGACCTATTTTACTTATTAACTGAGATTAAAATATGAATTATCCTCAATCCACTACTAAATTAATTTACTAAAGGAGACATTTCTGAATAAAGTTCTACTTTTTTTTTCCCCACCTCTACTTTGTATGGGAGCTTTGGTGGTGTAATGCCTAAGGCATTTGACTGCTAACCAGAAGGTTGGCGGTTCAAACCCAGCAGCCAGGAAGGAAGGTTGGGCAGTCTACTTCAGTAGTGATACCGCCTCAGAAGCCCAAGGAGGGGTCGCTATGAGTCATAATCGACTCAGCAGCAGTGAGTTTGTTTTTTGTTTTTTTGGTTTACTTTGTATGGCCAGCGTTTCTCCAAGTACTATTGCTTCTGCAGACAGAGCATCACCCAAATCAACCCACATTCTCTGCACAACTCACAAGCTTCTGCCTGAGTTGAGACTTGAATCACAGAATCAAGAATTCATAAAATTTCAAGGATCTAAATGGAATAGGAAGTCCTTCTGTCTTCTAGACAGAGCATCCCTGAGTGACAGCCATTTAGTCTCATTAGAAAGAATTCCAGTCAAGGGAGCAAGGAAGAAAACCTAGTTCATATTCTGACTCTATTGTCTACTAACTGAATGAATGTGAAATATCATCTGATTGTTTATTTGTCAAATAAATATAAAAACATTGACTATTTTCCCCAGACCCTTATGTGAAAAAAAAAAAAACTGCATAACTTCTAAAAAATTCTTCCAAATGTGCTATTATAATTTAAACTATTCATTACTTTTTCACCAAGCAACCTATCCCACTCATAAATATACCTGATTATCATAAAAAGGCTTCCTTTACCCCTTATAATGAGCCACAAATGATCCTTAAAGCTTCACCTTGAACATCAGAGTACAGCTCACTGGCATTGTAAGCCCTGAATATCATGAAGAATAGATGAATGGGCATTTTAGTCGTGTGTGCCATTGAGTCAATTCTGACTTATTGAGCATAGCTACAGTATTGGTAAGGAATGATGATTAATGTTGTTTTTGCTAAGCACTGTGATAGTTGGAGCTGTGTGTCAACTTGGCTGGACCACAATTCTGTGTGGTTTGAGCTGTTGTGGTGTGGTTGTTCCCGTGATGGGATCAGATGACTATGTTCTGAGTGACCAATCTGTTGAAAGGAAGTTTCCCTAGGGGTGTGGCTGCTTCCAGTATATCCAAGGATATGCTGGAAAGAAAGACATTCTTCTGTGGATCGGGATTTTGTTGTGCTGCCTGCAACTGTCTGTGAGTGAACAGTCCACCATTTGGCTTGGAGATCTTGGATTCGTCATTCATTGGAGTCAACAGCCGGTGTACTGCCTGCCAGCCTTGAGCTCCTCAGCTCCTGTGGTTGCAAGAGCCAGGAAAAGCCTCCAGCTTGACGTTTGACCCAGGAACTTTGGACTTGCCAGATTCTATAAGTGTGTGAGCCATTTTCCTAAGATAAATTTCTCTCTATATATACATATATATAAGCTTTACTGGTTTTTGTTTCCCTAGAGAACCCAGTCTAACACAAGCACCATCAAGTCATTTCTGATTCATAGCAACCCTATGTACAACAGAATGAAATATTGCCCAATCCTGAACCATCTTCACAATCATTGCTATGCTTGAACCCATTGTTGCAGGCACTGTGTCAATCCATCTTATTGATGGTCTTCCCCTTTTTTGCAGACCTTCTACTTTACCAAGTACAATACCCTTCTACAGGGATTGTTCTCTCCTTATAACATGACTAAAGTACAGGAGACAAAGTCTGGTCATTCTCATTTCTAAGGACCATTCTGGCTGTAATTCTTCCAAGATAGATTTGTCACTTCTTCTGGCAATCCATGATATTTTCAATATTCTTCACCAACACCATAATGCAAATGCATCAATTTTTCTGTGGTCTTCCTTATTCATTGTCCAGCTGTCATACACATATGAGGCTACTGAAAAGGCAATGGCTTGGATCAGGTAAATTAAGTCTTCAAAGTGACATCTTTGCTCTTTGACAATTTAAAGAAGTCTGTTGCACCAGATTTGCCCAATGCAATATGCCATTCGATTTCCTGACTTGGGGCAATCTACTTCCGTAGTGATACTGCCTCGGAAACCCAAGGAGGGGTCGCTATGACTCGGGTCCGACTTGATGGCACATAACAACAACAACTGCTTCCATGGGCTTTGGACAGGATCCAAGTAAAATGAATTCCTTGACAAATCCAATCTTTCTTCCATTTATCATTGTTATCTTAGGCTATGTTACTAGAAAAACAAAACAAGTGAAGTATATATATAGAAAGAGAGAGACATTTATCTTAAGAAAATGACTCACAAGGTTGTAGAAGCTAGCAAGTCAGATGTCAAGCTGGAGGCTTCTTCTGACTCACATAGCTGCAGGGCCTGGTGAATTCTAGATCAGCAGGCAATACATCAGGCTATTGGCTTAGGAGGCTGATAAATCCAAGATCAGCAGATAAGATGGCAGCTCTTAGCTCACAGACTGTGAAGGCAACAATCCTAAAATCAATAGGGAATAGGGCAGGCCACTGGTTCAAGTCCACGTGATGATGAGCCAGATACAGAATCCTGAATGAGCAGAGACCTTTCCCAAAGCTTTCCCATATAAACTAGATACAGGTCACACACCAAAGGAAACTCCCTTTCACCTGATTGACTGCTCATAGCAGATCTCATTGTGGAGGTGGTTACATTATATTAGATCTCATCTTTGGGGATAACCACATCACAACAGCTAAAACACTTGGCCCTGACAACTTGACACACATGTTAGCTATCACAGCATCCATTGTCTACTTGGCACCTGTACATATCTCTTAAAACCATACATAATCTCTACATAGAGACAATTATAAAGTCATTCTTGCACCTAGACATGACACAACAAACATGCGTACAACCAAAAACATTTTATCTCTTTTTATATCTGATAGTTTATAACTTAAGAAAACAAAAATATATTATGCACACATCCAAGGAAGAAATACCCATAACAATCACATTCCTCATTTCTGCAACTGGCCATATGATTGTAGCTGCTATTTAGAACTGCCTTCTTCTATCACCCATTCCGTATTCCCTTTGTCCTTAAACACCACCTCAGTTGGTCATGTTTCTTTGCCTGGTAGGGTCACCCAAACCTTCATTTCTGAAGGTCTGGGCCATTATTAGTCATATAAAAATTGGGTTGCTGTAGTTTTCTCTTGACTTCAATCCCAGGACATTGTAGTACTACAAGACATCTTAAGGAATCTCCTGTATTCCAGACACACTCTTCTTTACCTCCATTATGCAATATGAATCAATTTTCCCCTGGGTAATCTGAATCAATTACATCAGACAAAACAGTAAATCACTTCTTTGCCTGTTGATCCAGAGGCCAGAGAAGTCCAAAATAGCCCGGTGGCATTCAATGGAATCAGTCTTGTATATTCTTCCCTTGGGAACTAAGACCTCCAGACCAGCAGACCATAGTGTTCCAGGGACAGGAAGTAAACTATTTTGAATGAATCACTAAGGATAATAGTGAGTGTTGTCACTCTCTTTACACCCCTTGATTCCTGGACCTGTGAATCCTGACTACTGGAGGGGAAAGCTACTTATATTGGAGGTTGGTTCAGAGTATATATAGCCTCTTGGAAAACATTGCCCCAACCCTAAAAGGTATTGCCACTTAGCTGGTGTTATGATTGTGTCTTCAGGAGGTCATTCCATCATTCTGTCAAGTCAGCTGCTTCAGGATGGTAGGGACATGGAAAGACCAGTGAATTCCATGAGCATCTCATTAGCTGTGAAGTGAGTCCCTTGATCTGAGGCAAAGCTGTATGGGATAAAATGATAGTGTGTAAGGCATTCTTTAAGTCCACAGAAGGTAGTTTTGGCAGAGGAATTGTGTGAGAGGAAAGCAAGTCTGTATGCAGAGTATGTGTCTATTATAGTAAGGAAAAAAACACTGCCCTTTCTGTGATGGAAGTGGTCCAATATAATCAACCTGCCACCAGGTTATTGGCTGATAGCCCAGGGAATCATTCCATATCACAGACTCAGTGTTGGTCTCTGTTGCTGACAGATTGGGCACTCAGCAGTGGCTATAGCCAAGTCAGCCTTGGTGAGTGAAAGTCCTTACCACTAAGCCCATGCATAACCTAGATCCCTGCCACCATTGCTATTTTGTTCATGAGCCCATTGGGTAATGACAGGAGTGGCTGGAGAAAGAGGATGACTGTCATCCATAGAACATGTCATCCTATGCACTTGATTGTTAAAATCTTCTTCTTCTGTAATCACCCTTTGCTGAGTCTTCATATGAGACACAAATATCTTCACTTCTTTGGCCCATTCAGAGAGATCTATCCATGTACCTTTTCCCCATACCTCATTGTCACCAATTTTCCAAACATGTTCCTTCCAAGTCCTGACCATCCAGCAAAATCATTGGCCACAGCCCATGAATCAGTATACAATCTCACATCAGGCCATTTCTCTTTCCAAGTAAAGTAAACAACCAGATGTACCGTTCGAGGTTGTGTACATTGGGAGGATTTCCCTTCTCCACTGTCCTTCAGTAAGTTTCCAGAAAGGGGCTGCAGTACTGCTGTTGCCCACTTTTGAGTAGTGCCTATATATAGCACAGAACCATCTATAAACCAGGCAAGAGTTTTCTCTTCCTCAATCAACTGATCAATCCTAAAGAACTCCCCATGAGTCAGTAGGTGCAGAATGAGGGAGGGAAGGTAATATAACAGAAGTGGACACTATAGGCAGTTGGCCCACTTCCTCATGCACTTGCCTTCAGATCCTGCTCAGGCATGATCTCTTATATACACTTCCATTTAGTAATGAAGTGCTGCTGTGCACATCCAACTTTGACTTTTGGGGTCAGACAACACCCAGTTCATGATGGGTAGCTCAGGCTGCATGGTGATTTGGTGGTATGGGACAAGGTATTCAGTTTTTACTGAGGCCCAGTAACAAGCCAAAAGCTGTTTCTCAAAAGGAGAGGTTATCTGCAGAGGCTTTGATTCAAAATCGTGACAGTCTGTGCTGTGATTCACAAATAGAGACTTGTCGAAGACTCCAAAGATAATCTCTATTTGTCACTGATACTTCAAGTACCACTGCATCAGCTGGACCATATGGCCCAAGTGACAGAATGGCTTGCCAGATCTTTGCACATTTCATCATAATACTTTACTTTGTCTTCTTGAACCATCCTTTGTAATCTTCTTTTCAGCAATTTTACTTCATTATTTCTTTCATTTGCTTTAGGTACCCTCTGTTCAAGAGCAAGTTTCAGAATATCTTCTGATATCCATCTTGGTATTTTCTTTCTTTCCTGTCTTTTCAATAACCTTTTGCTTTCTTCATATGATGTCCTTCATGTCATCCCACAACTCATCTGATCTTTGGTCATTGAGGTTCGTTGAGTCAAATCTGTTCTTCAGATGGTCTCTAAATTCAGGTGGAACATACTCCAGATTGTATTTTGTCTCTTGGAGTTGTTTTCATTTTCTTTGGCTTCAACTTAAACTTGTATATGATCAGTTGATTGTCTGTTCCACAGTTGGCTCCTGGCCTTATTCCAACTGCTGATATTGAGCTTCTCCACAGTTTCTTTCCAGAAATGTAATCTATTTATTTCTGTGTATTCCATCTGGCATAGTCCATATGTATGGTCACCATTTACGTTATTGAAAACAAGTATTTTCAATGAATAATTTGTTGGTCTTGCAAAATTCTCTCATGCAATCTCTGCCATCATTTCTATCACCGAGGTCATATTTTCCACCTTCTGATTGGTCTTCTTTGTTTCCATCTTTGGCAGTCCTATCACCAGTATTACCAATACATCTTGAATGCATGTTTGGTCAATTTATGACTGCAGAAGTTGGTAAAAATCTTCAATTTCTTCATCTTTGTTTTTGTGTAAATTTGAGTAATAATAGTATTAACTGGTCTTCCTTGTAGGCATATGAGTATTACCTTATCACTTATGACATTGTACTTCAGAATAGATCTTGTAATGGTCTTTTGGACAATGAATGCAATATAATTCCACTTCAATATATCATTCCTGGCATAGTAAACCGTATGGTTGTCCCATTCAAAATGGCCAATACTAACCCATTCAACTTACTAATACCTATAATATCAATCTTTATGCATTCCATTTTTGACAGATTCCAATTTTCCTTAATTCTTACTTCATTCATTCTATGTTCCAATTATTAGTGGATGTTTTCAACTGTTTCTTCTCATTTTCAGTTGTGCCACATTAGCAAATGAAAGTGTTGAAAGATTTACTCCATCCACATCATTAAAGTCAACTCTGCTTTGAGGAGGCAGTTCTTCCCCAGTGGTATTTTGTGTGCCTTCCAAACCAATAGGCTCAACATATGTTACAGGTATTAATATGTTTTCAGGGGCAATAGTTTCAGAAGTCAGACTGCGCACTTCCTTCTTCCTAGACTGTCTTAGTCTACAAGTCCCATTGAAACATGTCCACCATCAGTGATCTTGCTGGTATTTGAAATACCAGTGACATGGCTTCTGGAATCACAGCAACATTCAAGCTACCACAGTACAACAAACTGACAGACGAGTGATGAGATAATAATATCTAATGTTGTGTTGTTATGTGCCATTGAGTCTGATCCGACTCATAGCGACCCCTCCTTGGGTATCCAAGGTGATATCACTATGGAAACAGATTGCCCAAACTTCCTTCCATAATATCTAATAGATAATTATAAATTGTCCACTTATTTCAAAATCTTGATGAACGATTGTGCCAACAAATGTTGTTGTTGTTGTTATGTGCCGTCAAGTCAGCCCCGACTCATAGTGACCCCTCCTTGGGTTGCCGAGAAAGTATCACTATGGAAGTAGAGTGCCCAGTCGTCCTTCCAAGGAGTGGCTGGCAGGTTTGAACCACCAGCCTTCTGGTTAGCAGTCAAGTGCTTTAGGCACTATGCTAGTGCCAACAAATAGACATGTCTTAGTTCCTAATTTTTTTTAGACAAGGACTACACTTTCTAAGTTAAATAAACAAGTTTGTAATATAATATAACTGCTGCTTTAAAGAAGGTCCAGGCCACCATATCTTTGATTGTCTATTGAGTGCTGCTCAAGCTCCACAGTATCCCATTACCCATAGTATCAGTACCAGTACTAGTTACTGGTATATTATAGTACCAGTTACTGGAACCGTGCTCTATAGGGATTTCAATGGCTGTGATCCTTGGGAAGTACATTATTAGTTTTCTTCTTTTTTCTGAGATGTCTTTGAGAGGGTTTGAATCTCCAACCTTTCAGTTGACAGCCAAGTGCATTAATCCTTTGTGGCATCCAGGGACTGTCTTTAGGACCCACACATGGTAGATATTTTTTCCTAATCTCCTGGCTTATTTACTGCAATAAATCAGTTTGGTAGGCCTCCACTAGCCAATTTGTGGCACTTTTCTTCTCCCAAACCAGAGATCTTAGCACTCCAGTTGGATGAGTGTGTATACACCCTCCATAAGGCCCTATCCATTCTGCACCACTATATTCGATCCTCTCCCTGAACTTCCCCAGCATGTTTTCCCTGATTTGTTATAGAACTGACTTCATGCCTTGCCCTGTGGTAAGCTGCTTTCATTCCTGTTTCTCTAATGAGTCATAAGCTCCTAGAATGTTTGATAATGTATGAACAAATGAGATGAAAAATAAAATAATTGTTTAGCAAATGGCAATAGAAGCAATACTTCTGTTTTTCTCTCTGGTATTTGTACCACTTTCTGTGTCCTCCATATAGAATAATATTCCTGATACTGATTGATTAAACAAACAAACAAACAAAAAAGGCTCACAGCCATCGAGTCAATTCCAACTTATAACGACTCCCATTGGGTTTCCAAGGTGGTAAATCTTTAGGGAAGTTGGTTGCCCTATCTTCCTTCCATGGAGTGGCTGGTGGGTTTGAACCACCAATCTTCCAGTTAGTAATCAATGCCTTAGGCACTAAGCCACCAGAGCTTGATTGATGAATTAGGGGACAAAAAATATTTATTTACAGTGATTTTAATTTTACTTTAATATAACATTTCTGAGTCAATTCAAACTAAGATTAAGTCTAAGTTTGTAGATATGTTATGTGGTATTTAAGACATTTATATTTGAAAAGTGGCCTTGGTTCCTGGAGATGGCCTATTGTTAAAGAGATATATCTTAGTGTCATGTTTCAAACTGAGTCCGAAAGTTAAGAATTCAAAGGCTAAAGAAAGTGAGTATCCCTGGATTATCTAATTTAAAGATTTAGAGGAAAAACTATCATATTTATGCTTAAATAAGCATGGATAGATTATAAGTTTATATATTATGTTATATTTATAAAACGTCATATATACCATATAAAGATATATATTATAAACATAATAAAATAATCACAGATATTAGAAGGGAAAAATTCACATTGTTTTTAAAATACAAAACACAAGTTGCCAGTCCCCCAGGGACCTTGCTCATTCTTCTCTGTCCTTAGAATGACTTTGGTAGAAAATTGTAGTCTATAATGAACAGGAAAATGGTCATAAGATCAGGTGGACTACCAGTAATTGGAAAACTAAGTAATAAACTGATAAATGATTAAGCAAAAGATTATCTTTTCCTCCTTTTCATCAGTGTGTGGTTCTTCCTGAATTTAGCGCTGGCAATGATTTGTTCCAAAGACCTGTGTTCCCTCATTATGCTGAGGCACTGACCAGACAGTGAGGATACAAGGTAAATACAACAGGCTGCTTGCCCTAAGGAGCTTTCTGACAAGTCAGTGGGGATGACATGAATCTTAATGACACAGGTGCCATGATAAGTGAGGCCCAGGAAAGAAGGCAGTCAGAACAGTCTTCTTGAAACCAATATCTATGTAGTACACTTTGGGATTTCAAAATTGAGCAGATTGGAGTAAACATGAATTCTAAAGTCAGACAGAGAAATCTTTTCCAAGTTTCCAACTTTCTGTAAAAATATTCAATAGTTAGGCTGTTGTAGACAGGACTCTGTAAATAAATTCAGACAGGACCTTCATTTGCTTTGGGTTTTAACAGGAGAAAGGAAGCTCCTATAGCCATTGAGAATTCCCTGTCTGTTACAGCAGCAACACTGGCTTCTTAGAAATGCTACAGATAACTGAGAAGAGGGATTTTGAATATTTTAATGCTTCTTTTAAGGCCATTGCAACCGTGAAACAATTAGAGAGATAAAATATTTTGAATTCTTAAGATTTTTTTTTAATTTCTAGTGCTTTGATTTTGTATATGAAAATTTCCTATAAAATCCATTATGTTTAAAGGAAAATAAAATAATATAGCTAATGTTGTTATGTTGTTATGTGCCATCGAGTCAGACCGGATTCATAGTGACCCCTCCTTGGGTTTCCCAGGCAGTATCACTACGGAAGTAGAGTGCTCCATCTTCCTTCCGAGGAGTGGCTGGTGGGTTTGAACCGCCAGCCTTCTGGTTAGCAGTCAAGTGCCTTAGGCACTATGCTACCAGATATTCTTCACCAAGACCATAATTAAAATACATCCAGTCCTCATTGGTCTTCCTTATTCACTGTACAGTTTTCGCAGGTATATGAGGAGACTG
>NW_006921696.1:7365561-7368791 GCF_000298275.1 Orycteropus afer afer
CTTCCTTGGGTTTCCAATCTTCCTTGGGTTTCCCATCTTCCTTCCGAGGAGTGGCTGGTGGGTTTGAACCGCCAGCCTTCTGGTTAGCAGTCAAGTGCCTTAGGCACTATGCTACCAGAGCTCCTTCCTGTAATATAGCTAATATTGTACCTATATTATGAATCTAATGTGGCCCAGGGACTCACTTTAACAGATTCAGTGAATAATTACAGATTGAATAGAATTTTTGCATGCTTCTTATTTTTGAACATATTTATATTACTTTGCAAAAAAAATCCATTGACCAATTGATCAAGAAAGTGTCATTTTTTAATTAATTTAAATAATATCAGGATATTTCAACACTTCATTTTGGCAAACCATGAAAAATGCCTCAAAACAGCTCCATGCATTGCTAAAATATTTTTGAGAATTCACTAATTTATTTAGGAGTTTCAGTATTCTAATTTTATGGTTGAAATGAAAAAATGAAATAAGTTACTTTTTGTAAAACTGTCTTTTTGATTTAATACCATTTTTTTTAATATTAGTTCAGTGACCTTTCTTGCCATTTTTATTCACATTTGAAGGGGGATAAAAGTGAATTATTAAGCAGAATTAAAAGACAGGGAGAATTTATTTATCCTGAAAAAAAAGGAAAAAGAAAAATGCACATTTGTCTTCATAAGTTTTCTTATCATCAATAGCCAAAACGTGTTCATGTCACTTAGCTCCATAATGGAATTATATAGAACTTGGAGCACTATAAACAAAGATTTTATTAATAATGATTTTGACATCACAAAGATTAATGTATTATTATTGGAAAATCAATTGCTAAATAAACTTTAGAGAATTATTTACTTGGAAGATGATTGAGGCTGCTTCTAAACAAAACCTCTTAGAGAGAATGAATCACAATTTTGAAGTAAAAATTTATTGTTATATATTCCCCACACACTCTCTACCAGCACCTGTTGATTAGCACTTTCCAAATTGTAACTATAAAACTAAAAACAAACCCACTGCCCTCCAGTTGACTCTGACTCACAATAAACTTTTAGGGCAGGGTAGAACTGCCCTTAGGGTTTCCAAGGCTGTAAATATTTATGGAAGCAGATTGCCTCTTCTTTCTCTTGTAGAGAGCCACTGGTGGGTTCCAACCACTGACCTTTTGGTTTGTTGTTGTTGTTGTTGTTATGTGCCATGGAGTCAGACCCAACTCATAGAGACCCCTCCCTGGGTTTCCGAGGCAGTATCACTATGGAAGTGGATTGCCCAACCTTCCTTCTGAGGAGGGGCTAGTGGGTTTGAACCGCCAGCCTTCTGGTTAGCAGTCAAGTGCCTTAGGCACTATGCCACCAGAGCTCCTGACCTTTTGGTTAGTAGCCTGATAATTTAACCACAGCACCACCAGGGCTCTTCCTTAACTATAAAAGTCATTATCAAATCTAGGCTTTTGAATTTGCCAATTTCCTTGGAAACTGCCAACTGTTACAAACTCTGAGTTTCCATTAGATAGATTGGTCAGAGCACCTGCTCTTAACAACATGTTTTGCTTTCAGTATTATTTCACAATGACCGGTTTTTTTGTTCCCTTTCCAGAAGGTAGTCATTACAATTCTCCTCCTTAAATATGACCAATAATACCCATAGATACATTATTGATAATGAACTAAATCTGTGACAAAAGCTGAAATTGTGGGATGCACCACTAACTTGGTGGTGGTGTGTGCTGTCAAGTTGATTCCAACTCATATTGACCCCATGTGACAGAATAGAACTGCTCCATAGGGTTCCTAGGTTATAGTCTTTACAGAAATAGATCTCCTATTTTTTTTTATCCTGTGGAACTTCTGGGTGGGTTCAAACAATCAAACTTTTGATTGACTGCCAAGTACTTAACCATTGTGCTACCAGGACTCCTTTGCCACTGACTATAAGCTCCTAAATCATAAATTAAAGGTTATGATGGACAGTGCTGCCTTTATTGATGAATCTTCCACACCCAGCACAGAGCTCTGATAAACAGATGTTTGTGAAATAAAGCTTAACTTCTGTTTAGCCATATCAACATGAAATATGAAGAATATCCTAAATTTAATAGATAAATTTTGAATGAAACATAATATGTTTCTTTACTCCAAAGTACAATTATTCTTGTATAATCCTTCTAGCTATATCATTGAATTTAAACACTTCATAATAATGGAAATGTATTAATTGAATATACTTTTGAATTCACATCTATATTAAGATAAGGTTAATTAGGTTCTGATGATATTAGAGATATTCAGGATAGAAAGATTTCCTAGAGAAAATTTTTAAAGCATAGTGATCGAAATAAAGTTCCCAAACCTAAGCTATGTATCTTACCTGGGCCAAATGTCTCCTGGGATCTAGAGGTTTAAGTGAGACTTTTTGCTTACCTTGGAATCTTCTCAGGCCAGGTACAAAAAATGGAGAATAACAGACAATGAACAGATCTTGCCACTCCGAGCTCCCAAAGTAAAGTTGTCATAGTCTCTATGAATGTGGTAGGTATTCCTAACCCTGGAAAGGCCAAGAAGGAGTGAATGGAAGAATTGAATACTCTCCTGAAGTAGATATTTGGAGGATAAAAGTAGGACAGTCACCAAAGAAGCTTTGGCATATACCTCAGCAAACTCACAGCCTGCCTGCCTCTACAATTAAGGGCTACAGGCATAGAGACTTCATCATTTCCCCCCATCTCTGGCAAGTCTACCATTTGAAATAACCCTATAGACAGCCCTGAGCTGTAAGGAACTAACAAAGAAAACACACAGGCATCTAAGAGAGATCATCAACTAAAAGAGTCATGGAAAAAAATCACCAGTGAACCTGAATTTCTGAAGCAAATGGGACTATGAACAAGAAAATAATAGGAGACTCAGTAAAAAAAAAAAATCTACTGGAACTAATTGAGAGATTTAGCATAGTGGCAGAATACAAGATCAACATCCAAAAATCAGTTGGACTCCTCTATACCAGCAAAGAGATTGCTGAAAAAGAAAGAAGGAAATCAATACCATTTACTATAGCTACCACAAAAATAAAATACTAACTTTATATGGAAAGGAAAGAGACCTCCAGTAAGCAAAGCACTATTGAAGAACAACAAAGTAGGAGATCTCACACTGCAGAATCTCAAAACCTACTATACAGCCACAGTAGTCAAAACTGCCTGATACTGGTACAATGACAGACACATAGACCAATGGAATAGAATT
>NW_006921696.1:7370101-7375692 GCF_000298275.1 Orycteropus afer afer
CAAGTGTCTTAGCCACTATGCTACCAGAGCTCCCATTAGATAGGTAGAGATAAGTATTGATTTGGGTGAAGATAAGGGCAATGTACCAAATGTGAGTGATCAGCAGGGTGGCAATGAGGAAAAGGAAGACAGAGAGAGGTACATGGGAGGTGCAGACAACAAAGATGAACCTTTTTGCACATACAGCACTGCATTGTCAGTGAAGGCAAATGTGGGTGTATGGGTGGATAGATGGGTGGACAGGCTGAACTATTAGGTATGTCTATGCACTAGGGAGTGTACCCAAGACCATGTATAGGATTGGCAGAAAATGGATCTACAAGTGTATTTGTATGTTCTATAAGAATTCCCAGGTGTATAGTAGAGCTGACAAGGGACAAGTTTGTAGTCACTTCTTGGTCACAGACAGCTACACAGCGGGACTGAGTAGTTGAACCTGTGGGCTCAGGACCATAGTCACAGGGCACATCAAGCTCAATTAGCATAACATACTACACAAAACATTGTTCCACCTCCTACTATGGCGAGTAGTGACTGGGATCTTAAAAGCTTGCAAGCAGCCATCTAGATGCAACAATGGGTCTCTACTTATCCAGAGCAAAGAAGAATGAAGAAAACCAAAGATTCACTGAAACAATTAGTCCTAGTGACTTGTACACCATGCAATCCTATACGACTATGAGACCAAAAGAATTAGATGGTACCTGACTACCACTGTCAACCACTCGGAAGGGGATCTGTGAAGGAGATCCTGGATAAAGAGAGAACAATGTGGAGCAAAACTCAAAGTCATTTGGTAAAAAAAAAAGGGGGGAGGACTAGATTTGCTGGTCCGATAGCGCCTGGTGGAACCACTGAGACTATGATCCCTAGCTGCCCTTCAGGTCTGGAATTGAACCCACATCTGTGACTTCTAGCCAAACAAAAGACAGGCATATGAGTTGAAGATTTACCTGAGGTAGATACACTCCTTGGAGAGAACAATCATGGGAGAAAGAAGGGCTTCTTGTGCACAGGGAGACAGCTCAGGGGGAAGGAGTGCATGGAGGAATGGACACAGGGAAGAGGTTACTATCTGGAGGAAGTGGGAGGGGAGCTGTTGCATTGAGGTAAATTGTGGTCAGTGTCATGAGACAAAATGTATGTGAACTGCTGTATAGAAAGTGAATTTTCTCTGTAAAGTTTCACCCAAATCACAATAAAAAATTTTTTTTTTAAAAAAAAGAAAATAATAGATCCAAGAGAGATCCAAAATTTAGTTGCTTCTCACTACCTCCACCACAGATACCATATTCCATGTGCAGTGCATGGAATTGTTTGATATGGCCCTTCTAGCAGAGGTCTTTGATATTCCCATCAGATGATTGGGTAAGACTGTGCAAATGTGAAATATCTGTAGCCCACCAAGGGAATTGGATAGCTTCCTAATAATATGAATAAGGTCATGGCATCCTTGTGGGGTTGAGAGCATGCAAATAAGTATTAGAACCCTAATGAAATTGGTAAGATTTGCCATCCAGCTAGGGTTAAAATGACCATCTCAGAAGTGGAAAGGGGTGGAGGAGATCTCACTACCATCTAGAAAGAAAAGCCAAGAGTGGACTGCACTTTTTAGACCCAAGATCCCTGCACTGAACCTCCTTGATCCAGAAGACAGGGAGCTGTGACACAAGAGATGGCAAGAGACAATGAGAAGCAGCAGCAGAGAAAGAGAGGCAGTAGAATGAAGACTGGCACAAAACAGCAATGGGCTCCCAGCCCTCAGAGTGAGAAAAGAGTGCCTTAGGGCAGAAGACTTACTGACAGAGTGGGGATCCTCTGGACACTTATCAGAAAAGCTAAAAGAGCTTTGTAACACTTGATTGTGCAGGGCAGATGCCGAGGGACTGAAAGACCAATAGGCTGAGAAGCTGAGAGCCAGAGAGAAGCATGTCTGTGGGCCCTGCTGAGAAGAGGTTATCCCAAATGAAGACCTCTATTCTGAGTCACTCCTGGACCTGCTACTTCCCTTAGAAACCCCATAATCATAAGTATTATGTGTGAGTTCTGTCTGGCCATTGCAACAAATTATCAAACCCAACAGAAAAGTAGTGAGTGTCATGAGAGGGACAGTTGGTCAAAATTGGTAAAAAGGTTTAAGGATGGAGACATGTCTGACCTCTGCCTCATAGGAATCAGCCTTGAGCTGTTGATCGTGATCCTCCTTCCCAACTTGTGAAGTTAGAGGAGGTCAGATGTCACCTCCATACCGTTTTTACATAATGTGACACTCTTGTCTTATCAGTGTAATTGTAACAGCCTCCTATTGGCTACTATCCACGTGGAAGACAGATTTTTCTACTGAAAGAGGAAGTCAAAAAGAATGTTTAAGGGAGTTTTTGGCAGTAGGGGCTTGGCTTTTGAATGTCTCCAAACTCCTCAAAAGCAGAGCAACTAGGAGAGCAAAAATAAAGATTCATGGACGGTACCTATAACAAAATTACATGACAATACAAAAATATAAGCAAGTGGTAAAGACTATTAAAATCTAAATGAACTGTCTGATCTTAGGAGTATTGTGGGAGGAAACAAAGCATATTGGCATCTGTTCACCCCAAGAATGGGAGAGTCCTAACATCATGAACAAATACCCACTGGAAAGTCTCACAGACCAATCTGAGAACTACAGTGGAAACATTTTCAATTCAGAGACGAATGAAGAGAACTATAATGAACTACAATGCTAGAACAATCAGACTTACAGATGCTTGAAACTAACAAATTAAAACTTCCTATCAAGATATAGCCTCACACTGAAACAAAAATTGATAGTTGTGGGATATAAATTGAACAAGACAGGAGTTGTTGTTGTTGTTAGGTGCTGTCGAGTCATCTGCAACTCATAGCAACCCTATGCACAGCAGAAGGATACATTGCCTGTTCCTGTGTCAGCCTCAAGATCCTTGCTATACCTGAGTCCATTGTTGCAGCCACTCTGTCAATCCATCCCACTGAGGGCCTTCCCCTTCTTCATTGACCTTCCACTTTACCAACCATGATATCCTTCATCAGGAGATGGTTCCTTCTGACAACATGATCAAAGAAAGTGAGACAAAAGTAGGTGAGAAACACCCCAGCATAGGGCATGACAGACAGCAGGAGCACAGCCAAGAGACTGGCATGAGAGACAGTAGTAGCAGAGCCCAGACCAGTATTAAACAGCAACAGGGTTACCAGCCCACAGAGGAGAAAGCAGGGTGCCATTGGTTAGACAGCTTTCTGGCAGAGTGGGTTGCCTTTGGGCTTAATTGGTAGAGAAGACTGGGATGAAATGGAGTAGCAGGTAGGCTGGCCCACAGAGCAAGAAAGCTGAGTGTTTTTAGGGCAGGAAGTTTTCTTGTGGAGTAGGTTGCCTTTGGCATTAATTGGCAGAAGTGGAGAGACCAAGGAAATGGGAGCTGCCTCAACCTTAAAGGGTAGGACCATGGCCTTTGGAGGAGAATGACCACAGCCCCCTAGGTTTCAAAGAGCCAGAAGAAGAAATAAATACCCACTACACATGGGGTCATCATAAGTCAGAATCAACCATACAGCAAGTAACAACAACAACCTTCAAAGAAGCAAGAATAAGATTAACAGCTGAATTTTCAAAGGAACTTTTAGAAGCTAGAAGACAATGAGATGATATTTAAATTGATGGAAAAAAATAAATAAATAACTGCAACCTAGGATTCCAGACACAGTAAAAAGTCCTTCAAAAATGAAGGTTAAGATATTTCCAGAAACATCACATGAGAGAGGAAGATACAGAGAGTTGGAGTAGACTTGTATACAAAAAAGGTAAAAACTTACATACACAATCCTGCATTATCAGTAATAACAACTATTAACCTATAGTGGATACATAAGTGGACAGGCAAGATGATCAGGTGTGGGTAGGTGACAGGAGTACACCCATAACCGTATGTAGGTTTGGCAGATGATATTGTGTTATTGTTAGGTTTTATTGGGTAGGATCCAAGTAGCAAGTAGCAACCTTATATACAACAGAATGAAACACTGCCATCATCACAATATTTGCTATGCTTGAGTGCACCATTGCAGTTGCTGTGTCATTCCATCTCATTGAGGATCTTCCCTATTTTTGTTGACCCTCTACTTTACCAAGCATGATATCCTTTCCAAGGACTGGTCCCTTCTGACAATGAAGCAAATGATATTACTACATATATATTTATATGTACTGTAAAAATGTCCATGTATATCATAGAGCTAAGAAGTACAAAGTAATTAAAACTTCTTAGCCATAACCAAACACCTTGATAGAGTGGATGGATGAGCCTGTATGCTCAGAACTATAGTCATGGCAGACATCAAAGTCAATTGGAGTAACATAATCCACAAAGACACTGGTCTACATCATACTTTGGGGAGTAGTGACTGGAGTCTTAAAAGCTTGCAAACTCCTTGTCATCCAGTCAATTCTGATTCATGGTGACCCCCATTGAGTTTCCATGGCTGTATATATTTACAAAAGCAGACTGTCTCATAGTTCTGCAGAGTGGCTGGTGAGATTTGAACCAATGATTTTTTGGTTAGCAGCCAAATGCCTTAACCACTACACCACCAGAGCTCCTTAAAAGCTTGCAAGCATCCATCTAAGGTACACTATTGGCCTGCAGCAAAGAAGAGGGAAGACAATCAAGGACATATGAAAACTAGTAGTCCAAGAGACTAGTGGACCATGTGAAACTCGGCTTTAATGACCTTGAGGCCAGAAGAACTAGATGAAGTCTGGCTACCACTCCCAACCACTCTGAAAGGGATCACAACAGGAGATCCTGAATAGAGTGGAAGAAAATGTGGAACAAGTCTCCAAATAATAAAAAATTATCAGGCTTACTGGTCTGATAGAGACCAGCAGGACCCCCAAGACTATATATAGCCTTTAGTCACCCTTCAAGTGCAGAACTGAACTCACCCTGTGACTCAACTTTCAGACAAACAATAGGCAGGTCTATGAAGTGAACAATAACAACACAGAAGTAAGCATTTTCTTAGATTGACCATAAGAGATCAAAAGTGTAGCATTAGCCAAAGGATAAGGTTCAGAAGGCAGAAATGGATAAGAAAGAGGGATAAAGGGAAACAAATGGTAACCACAGGGAGGAAGTGGGAAGATTGCTTTTACATTGTGGGGATTGCAATCAATGTCACAAAATAAAATTTGTATGAACTGTGAATGGAAAACCAATTTCCTCTGTAAACTGTCACCCAAATCACAATAAAAAGCAGATTTTTTTTTAAATTAGGCAACAGCAGAACTTCACTAAAAGCAATAGAAAAGAGGGCTATTTGTTCAAAAAGAGAATGATCCCAGATGGAAGCACAGGAATGCAAGAGAAAATACAGAACAGTATAAATGATAAATATTTGAGTAAATTTAAATCAATAATAATGAACTTTTATGAGGTATTAAATTTGTGAAGAATTAGTATGTATGAACCTATAACAATTAAAGAAGCAAGAAGATGACTGGGTTTAAGTACTCCTCAGCCTTTAATATTTCTAGGAAAATGGTTGTTGTTGTTGTTGTTAAGTGCCGTCGAGTC
>NW_006921696.1:7380764-7396198 GCF_000298275.1 Orycteropus afer afer
GTTCAGTGCAGATCAGTGAGTAAGCACAAGCCCGTCTTGTTTCAGTTCCTATGTTTAAGCATAGGAAAATGGTAGAAATAATAAATTATATTAGGCTAAAATAATACCAGGATGCATGATGTAAGGTTTAGGCTAACCACTAAAAGAAAAGGAAAGGTATATATAATTTACAAGTTAACAGAAAAGAAAATGGAAGATTAAAATGCATTTATTTAAGCAAAAAAAAGTTCAAGGAAGTAGTGACAGTGGGAATAAAACAAGTGAGTCAAAAAAAAAAAAATACATAACAGACTTAAACATATATGAATCAATAATTATGTTAAATGTAATTTATTTACTTCCTTGCCTTAGGAGATTCTAATTAAAGTATTTTTCCCACTTCATGGAAAATGAAAAGAGCATAGAATGATTTAACTCCATTTACACATACCTGTCTTTTATACTATGGTCACTGTGTATTTCAGTAATTTGTATGGAAATATTTTTAATATTTCAAATAGTTATTCATTTTTAAGTATTTTAAACCATCAATATTCATTTACTTTAGCTTATTCATTTTTGTTTTCACTGGCCAATTTTCAGAAGTTGATGGCCCTGTCCTTCTTACCAGTTTGTCTTAGTCTGGAAGCTCCTCTGAAACCTGCCCATCATGGATGACCCAGATGGTATTTGAAATACCAGTGATGTAGCCTCCCACTTCACAGCAACACGCAAGCACCACAGTACAACAAACTGGCAGATGAATGGTAGACTTAGATCCATAATCAAAATCTATGGAAATAGCAGTCAAGAAATCAGATGACATATTGCACTGGGCAAATGTGTTGTAAAAGACCTCTTTACAGTGTTAAAAAGAAAGATGTCACCTTGAAGATTAAGGTGCACCTAAGCAAAGTCATGGTTTTTTCAATAGCCTCCTATTCATAAGAAAGTTGGACAGTGAAGAAAGAAGACCAAAGAAGAGTTGAATTGTGGTTTTGGAGAAGAATACTGAAAATACCATGGACTGCCAGAAGAATGAACAAATCTGTCTGGAAAGAAGTGCAGCCAAAATGCTCCTTGGAAGTGAGAATGGCCAGACTTTATCTCACCTAGTTTGGTCAGGCTGTCAAAAGGGGCCAATCCCTGGAGAAGGATATCATTCTTGGTAAAGTAGAGGGTCAGAAAAATAGAGGAAGACCTTCAACAAGATGGATGGACACAGTCAGGGCAACAGTAAGCTCATGTATAGCAAGGATTATGAGGATGGTGCAGGAACAGGCAGTGTTTCACTCTGTTGTACATAGGGGGCTATGAGTTGGAGCCAATCCAATGGCAGCTAACAATAACATTCATTTTTGTATCACCTGGGATCATTTTTCTTATAGCTGAAGAACATCCCTTAATCTATTATTTAATGTATATCTACTGATGAAATCTCTGACATTTTTCTTTTCTTGAAATATGTAATTTGCCTTCATTTTGGAAAGAAATTGTCACTTGTTATAAAAATCTTGGTTAATAGTTATTTTCTCTCAACCTTGGAAGATAATCAATTATCTTTGTGTTTTCATCTTTTTCTGCTGAAAATTAACTGTAACACTTTTCTGCTACTTTAAAGGCAATATATTCATTTTCTTAGGACTCTTTTACGATTTTCTACTTATTTTGATATTTGAGCACATTTTACCATGACAGTGCTGAGTTTTTGCTGCTTTGATCCTGCTGGAAATCCATGGGTGTTCTGAAATCTGTGCCTTAATATCTTTAGTAAATTTTGGAAAAACTTTTAATATTAACTCTTTAAACCAGCACTCATCTGTTGGTTTGTTGTTCTGTGCTACCCAAGTGTTGCTGTGATGCTGCTATACTACTGGCGTTTCAAATACCAGCAGGGTCATCCATGGCCAACAAGTCTCAGCAGAGTTTCCAGACTAAGACACACTAAGAAGAAGAACATGTGAGATAACCTATGAAAAAACTAGTCAATGAGAATATTCCATCACTCCTCTATCAGTTTGTCATACTGTGGTGGCTTGCATGTTGATGTGAAGTGGGAGGTTATGTCACCATTATTTCAAATACCAGCAGGGTCACCCATGGTGGACAGGTTTCAGAGGAGCTTACAGACTAATACAGACTTGGAAGAAGGAAGGGGTTGTCCATGTCTCAAAGAATTGGCCAGTGAAAACCTTATAATAGCAATGAAACATTGTCTGATGTATTACTGGAAAACTTTATAAATAGCCTTAAAACATTGTCCAATACAGGACCATAAGATAAGCTCCTCAGGTCAGAGCTCAAGCTCACTGACATTGAGTTGTATACAATTCATAGTGACCCCTCCTTGGGTTTCCAAGGCAGTATCACTAGGAGCTCTGGTAGCATAGTGCCTAAGGCACTTGACTGCTCACCAGAAGGCTGGCAGTTCAAACCCACCAGCCACTCCTTGGAAGGAAGGTTGGGCAATCCTACTTCCATAGTGATACTGCCTCGGAAACCCAAGGAGGGGTCGCTATGAGTCGGGGCTGACTCGACGGCAAACAACAACAACAACAACATCACTAGGGAAGTAGATTGCCCAATCTTCCTTCCGAGGAGTGGCTGGTAGGTTTGAACCACCAGCCTTCTGGTTAGCAGTCAAATGCCTTAGGCACTATGCCACCAGAGCTGCCCTCAGGTCAGAAGACACTTAAAATAAATTGGGGAAGAGATGTCTTCTCAGAGTACAGCCAACCTGAATGATGTGGATGGAGTAAAGCTTTCAGGACCTCTATTTCCTGATGTGGCATGACTCAAAATGAGAAGAAACAGCAGCAAACATCCATTAATAATCAGAACATGATAGGTATGAAGTATGAATGTAGGAAAATTGGAAGTTGTAAAAAATAAAACAGAATGCATAAAGATTGATATTCTAGGCACTAATGAGTTGAAGGGTGCTCTGGTGGCATAATGCCTAAGGCATTTGACTGCTAATCAGAAGGCTGGCAGTTCAAACCCACCAGCCACACCTCAGAAGGAAGGTTGGACAATCTACTTCCATAGATATTGCCTCAGAAACCCAAGGAGGGGTCACTTTGACTTGAAGCCGACTTGACGGCAGTGAGTTTGAGTTCAGTGAGTTGAAATGGACTGATTTTGGCCATTTTGAATCAAACAATCATATGATCTACTACACCAGGAATGACAAATTAAACAGGAATGATGTGGCATTCATTGACACAAAGAATGTTTTGAGATCTATCCTGAAGTAAAATGCTGTCAGTGATAGGATAATATCCATACACCTACAAGAAAGACCAGTTCATACTACTATTATTCAAATGTATGCACCACACCTAAGCCAAAGAGGAGGAAATTGAAGATATTTACAAATTTCTGCAGTCTGAAATTGAACAAACATGCAATCAAGATGTGTTAATTATCACTGGTGACTGGAATAAAAAGGTTGGAAGCAAAGCAGAATCACCAATAGTTGGAAAATATGGAACCGGTGATAGAAATTATGCTTGCATGATATAATTTTGCAAGACCAACAAATTGTTGTTGTTGTTAGGTATAGTCAAGTCATCTCTGACTCATAGAGACCCTATGCACAGCAGAACAAAACACTGCCTGGTCCTGTGCCAGCCTCATGATACTTGTTACACCTGAGCCCATCGTTGCAACCACTCTGTCAATCTATCTGTTGAGGGCCTTCCCTTTCTTTCTTGACCCTCCACTTTACTAAGCTTGATATCCTTCTTTAGGGAATGGTTCCTTCTGACAACCTGACCAAAGTAGGTGAAACAAACTCTGACCATTCTTGTTTCCAAGGAGCATTCTGGCTGCACTACTTCCAGGACAGATTTGTCAGTCCTTTTAGCAGTCCATGGTACTCTCAGCATTTTTCTCCAACACCACAACTCAAAAGCATCAACTCTTCTTTGATCTTCCTTATTCATTGCCCAGCTCTCACAAGTTCATGAGACGATTGAAAATACCATGGCTTAGGTTTGGCTCACCTTAGTCTTCAAGGAGACATATTTGCTCTTCAGCGCTTGAAAGAGATTTTTTGCAGCAGAATTGCCCAATGCAATACGTCATCTGTTGTCTTTACTGTGGCTTCCATCAGTGTTGATTGTAGAACCAAGTAATATGAAGTCTTTAACAACTTCAATCTTTTCTCTATTTATCATGAATCCTTTTATTGGACCAGTTTTGAGGATTTTTTATTTCTTTATATTGAGATATAATCCATTATAATCATTAATCTTCATCAATAAGTGCTTCAAGTCATCCTCACTTTCAGCAAGCAAAGTTGTATTGTCAGCATATTGCAGGTTGTTAATGAGTCTTCCTCCAATCCTGATGCCATGTTTTTCTTCATACAGTCCTGCTTCTCGGATTATTTGCTCAGCATATGGATGGAATAAGTATGGTGAAAGGACACAACTTTGATGCACTCCCTTCTTGATTTTGAACCACAAAGTATCCTCTTGTTCTGTTTGAACAACAGCATCCTGATCTATGTACAGGTTCCTCATGAGTATAATCAAGTGTTCTGGAATTCTCGTTCTTCTCAATGTTATCCATAATTTGTTATGATCCACACAGTCAAATGCTTTTGCATAGTCAATAAAACATAAGAAAACATCTTTTTGGTATTCTTTGCTTTCAGCCAAGATCGATATAACATCAACAATGATATCCCTTATTCCATGTCCTCTTCTGAATCCAGCTTGCATTTCTGGAAGTTCTCTTTCAATATACTGCTGCAACTTTTTAAAATAATCTTCAGTAAAATTTTGCTTGAGTGCAATATTAATGATATTGTACAATAATTTCCACATTGTGTGGGATCATCTTTCTTTGGAATGGGTACAAATATGGGTCTCTTCCAGTCAGTTGGCCAGGTAATCTTCCAAATATCTTGGCATACCCAAGTGAGTGCCTCCAGGATGGCATTCGTTAGTTGAAACACCTCAGTGGGTATTCATTCAATTCCTGGAGCCTTGTTCTTCACCAATTCCATCAGTACAGTTCTGATTTCTTCCTTCAGTACTATTGATTCTTCATCATATGCCACCTCCTGACATAGATGAACATTGGCCAATTCTTTGTGGTATAGTGACTCTGTGTATTCTTTCCATCTTCTTTTGATGTTTCCTACATCACTGAATATTTTGCCCATAGAATCTTTCAATATGGCAACTCAAAGCTCAAATTTTTTCCTCAGTTCTTTCAGCTTAAGAAATGCTGAGCATGTTCTTCTCTCTCGGTTTTCTAACTCCAGGTCTTTGCACATTTCATTATAATGATAGGTTTTATCTTCTTGAACTGCTCTTTGAAATTTTCTGTTCAGCTCTTTTATCTTGTCATTTCTTCCATTTCCTTTAGCTACTCTCCACTCAAAGGTAAGTTTCAGAGTCTCTTCAGATATCCATTTTTGGTCTTTACTTCCTTTCTTTTCTTTTTAATGACCTCTTGCTTTCTTCATGGATGATGTTCTTAATGTCATTCCACAATTCCTCTGGTTTTTGGTCATTGGTGTTCAATGCATCAAATCTATTCTTTAGATGGTCCTACATTCAGGAGGGATATAATCAAGGTCATATTTTGGCTCTCATGGACTTGTTTTAACGGTCTTCAACTTCAACTTGAACATGCATATGAGTAGTTGATGATCTGTTTCACAATCAGCTCCCAGCCTTGTTTTGATCGAAGATATTGAACTTCTCCATTGCTTCTTGCCACAGATGTAGTCAATCTGATTCCTGTGTATTCTATCTGGTGAAGTTCACATGTATAGTCATCACTTATGTTGTTGAAAAGAGGTATTTGCAATGAATAGGTCACTGGTCTTGCAAAATTCTATCATGTGATCTCCAGCATTATTTCTATCAACAAGGTCATATATTCCACCTACTGATAACTCTTCTTTGTTTCCAACTTTTGCATTCCAGTCACCAATGATAATTAACACATCTTGATTGTATATTCAGTCAATTTCAGACTGCAGAAGTTGGTAGAAATCTTCAATTTCCTCATTTTTGGCTTTGGTGCTTGGTGCATAGATTTTAATAACAGCAGTATAAACTGATCTTCCTTGTAGGTGTATGGATATCACCCTATCACTGACAGTGTTGTACTTCAGGAAGATCTTGAAACAGTCTTTGTGATGATGAATGCCACACCAATCCTCTTCAATTTGTCGTTCCTGACATAGAAGATCATATGGCTGTCTGATTCGAAATGGCCAAAATTGGTCCAGTTCAGCTTATTAATGCCTAGGATATCCATCTTTATGTATTCCAGTTCATTTTTGACTATTTCAAATTTTTCTAGATTCATACTTCGTACATTACATGTTCAGATTACTAATGGATGTTTGCATTTGTTTCTACACATTTGGAGTCATATCACATCAGTCAGTCAAGGTCCCAAAAACTTTATTCTATCCGTATCATTAAGATAATCTCTATTCTGAGGAGTCAGCTCTTCCCCAGTCAAATTTTGAGTGCCTTCTGACTTGATGGGCTCATCTTCCTGCATTATATTGGACAGTGTTTCAGAGCTACTCATAAAGTTTTCCAGTAATATATGAGACAGTGTTTCACTGCTATTCATAAGGTTTTCACTGGCCAATTCTTTGAGAATTGGATTGTTTCTTCTTTCTTCCAAGTCTGTCCTAGCCCAAAAGCTCCACTGAAACCTGTCCACCATGGGTAACCACACTAGCATTTTGCAAGACCAGTGGCATAGCCTTCAGCCTCACAACTACACATAAGCCAGCACAGTGCAACAAAATGGCAAACTAGTTCATCTCCCTTAGTTGTTCCTAACCCCTCTGAGCCCACCTACCTCAAGCCCCAGCCTTAAAATAGAGCTGCCCCCAAGTAAAAGCAGCCCCTGAGACCTATGCCCAGCTACCTCATGCACCTGCCTTAAACTAGAGCCACCCTCAAGTGAAAAGGTTATTCATTATGAATACCTCTTTTCAACCACAGCTATATATGTGGACTTCTCCAGAAGGAATACACAGGATCAGATTGACTACACAGGAATCAGATTGACTACATCTGTGGCATGCAATAAAGGAGAAGTTCAATATCTCAGCCAAAACAAGGTCAGGTGCTGACTATGGAACAGGCCATCAACTGCTCATATGCAAGTTCAACTTTAAGCTGAAAACCATTAAAACAAGTCCACAAGAGCCAAAATATGACCTTGATTATATCCCTCCTAAATTTAGAGACCATCTAAAGAATAGATTTGATGCACTGAACACCAGTGACTGAAAATCAGAGGAATTGTGGGATGACATCAAGAAGAACATCATCCATGAAGAAAGAAAAAAAGGTCATTAAAAAGACAGGAATAGGAAAAAAAAAAAGACCAAAATGGAGGTCAGAAGAGAGTCTGAAACTTGCCCTTGCATGGAGAGTAGCTAAAGCAAATGAAAGAAATGTGAAGATAAAAGAGCTGAACAGAAAATTTCAAAGAGCACCTTGAGAAGGCAAAGCCAATTATTATAATGAAATGTGCAAAGACCTGGAGTTAGAAAACCAAGAGAGAACATGTTCAGCAGTTCTCAAGCTGAAAGAACTGAGGAAAAAATTTAACCCTCGAGTTACAATATTGAAAGATTCTTTAGGCAAAATATTGAGTGATGCAGGAAACATCAAAAGAAGATAGAAGCAATACAAATATTCATAGTACCAAAAAGAATTGGTCAATGTTCATCCATTTCAGGAGGTGGCATATGATGAAGAACCAATGGTGTTTAAGGAAGAAGTAGAAGCTGCACTGAAAGAAGTGGTGAAAAACAAGGCTCCAGGAATTGACGGAATACCCATTTAGACATTTCATCAAACAAATGCCACACAGAAGGCACTTACTTGACTATGCCAAGAAATTTGGAAGACAGCTACCTGGCCAACTGACTGGAAAAGATCCATATTAGTACCCATTCCAAAGAAAGGTGATCCCACAGAATGTGGAAATTATCAAACAATGTCATTAATACCACACACAAGTAAAATCTTACTGAAGATAATTCAAAAACAGTTACAGTACTATATTGACAGAGGGGTTCCAGAAATGCAAGCTTGTTTCAGAAAAGAACATGGAAAAAGGGATATCATTTCTGATGTCAGATGGATCTTGGCTGAAAGCAAAAAAATACCAGAAAGGTGTTTACCTGTGTTATATTGACTATGCAAAGCATTTGACTGCATGGATCATAACAAATTATGGATAACATTAAGAAGAATGGGAATTCCAGAACACTTAGTTGTGCTCATAAGGTATCTGTACATAAACCAGGAGGCTGTTGTTTGAACAGAACAAAAGGGATATGCATGGTTTAAAATCAGGAAAGAAGTGTGCCAGAGTTGTATTCTTTCACTGTACTTATTCAATCTGTATGCAGGGCAAATAATCTGAGAAGGTGGACTATATGAAGAAGAACATAGCATCAGGATTGGAAGAAGACTCATTAACAATCTGTGATATGCAGATGACACAACTTTGCTTGCTGAAAGTGAAGATGAAGGACTTATGATGAAGATTAAAGACTACAGTCTGTAGTATGGATTACACCTCAACATAAAGAAAATGAAAATCATCACAACTGGACCAATAAGCACCATCACAATAAATGGAGAAAAGATTGAAGTTGTCAAAGATTTCATATTACTTGCTTCCACAATCAACACCAATGGAAACAATAGTCAAGACATCAGGTGACTTATTGCACTGGAAAATATGCTACAAAAGACCTCTTTAAAGTACTGAAGACCAAAGATGTCTCTTTGAAGACTAAGGTACACCTAATCCAAGCCATGGTATTTTCAATCACCTGATGTGCATGTGAGAGCTGGACAATGAATAAGGAAGACCAAGGAAGAGTTGATGCTTTTGAGTTGTTGTGTTAACAAAGAATGTTGAAAGTAACATGGACTGCCAAAAGAACTAACAAATTTGTCCTGGAAAAAGTGGAGCCAGAATGCTCCTTAGAAGCAAGAATAGCCAGACTTTGTCTCACCTACTTTGATAATGTTTTCAGAAGGAACCATTCCCTGGAGAAGGATAACATGTTTGGTAAAGTAGAGGGTTAGAGAAAAATGGGAAGGTCCTCAATGAGATGGATTGACAGAGTGGCTGTGATGATGGGCTCAGATATAGCAAGAACGGTGAGTCTGGTGTAGGACTGGGTGATTTTTCATTCTGTTGTACAAAGGGTCACTTTTTGAGTCAGCCCCAATTTGATGAAGCTAAGAACAACAGTTTAATGTTGTCTGATATGGAGCTGGAAGATGAGTTGTTCAGATTAGAAGGCACTCAAAATATGACTAGGGAAGAGCTGCCTGCTCAAAGTAGACTCAATCTTAATGACATGAATGGAGCAAAGCTTTCAAGACTTTCATTTGCTGATGTGGGATGACTCAAAATGGAAAGAAACAGATGCAAACACCCATTAATAGTCAGAACATAGAATGCACAAAGTATGAATCTAGGAAAATTAGAAGCTGTAAAAAAATGAAATGGAATGCATTATATACTAAGTAGTAGTGAGCTTAAATGGAATAGTATTGGCCATTTTGAATCAGACAATGATATGGTCTACCATGATGGAAATGGCTGATTGAACAGAAATGATGTCCGGACCAATAAGCAACATCATGATAAGTGGAGAAAAGATTGAAGTTTTCAAGAATTTCATTTTATTTGGACCTACAATCAACACCCATGAAAGCAGCAGTCAAGAAATCAAAAGATGTATTGCATTGGGCACATCTTCTGCAAAAGACCTCTTTAAAACATTAATAAGCAAAAATTTCACTTTGAAGACTAAGGTGCACCTGTTGTTAGGTGCTACAGAGTTGACTCTGACTTGTAGTGACCCTATGTGCAACAGAATAAAACACTGCCCAGTCACAATCCTTGCTATGTTTGAGCCCGTTGGGACAGCCATTGTGTCAACTCATCTTGTTAAGCTTCTTCCCCTTTTTCTCTGACCCTCTACTTTACCAAGCATGATAGCCTTCTCCAAAGAATGGTCCCTTCTGACCACATGACAAAGTCGATGAGACGAAGTCTGGCCATGCTCACTTCTAAGGAACATTCTGACTGCACTTCTTCCAGGTCAGATTTGTTATGCCTGATTATGATTTTATTGGCTGCTTCACATTGGCTATAATAAAATAGAGGTATTTTGAGGTTCTAGTTGATGTTATCTTCCATCAGAGATAATTACTGTTGCTTCTGGCAGGCAGTTGGAATAGGAGCAGACGACCCTAATACATTAAGGTCCTGAGTTGTCTCAAAATGAGCTTCAGTCATGGTGAGGTTTGGTCTTCTCTTGTTCATCCTCATTCCCTTAGAGTCATACTTGAAAGTCCTATGTATTATTAGGACCCCTCCTCTTTGGGATCCTAAATTCCAGTTTTGTTTTATTTTGTTTTACCTAGACCTCTGTTGCTGTTGCTGTCATTGTTGTTATTTGCCAGTCAGACCCAGACCCCTGGGAGTGCCAAAAGCTCTCCAGCTTATCAGCCTCTTGGCCATTGATTTCAGATCTGCTTACCCTCTCATCTGTCATTTTTGAGTTAAAAACACTTGTACAGAAAAGTCATTACTTACCACTATGTTCACCTCTCTGTGTTTGTATTCTTCTCTACAATTCTGGCTCCTAAATTCTTACTCCCTTGGTAGCTTGGTAGCTCTCTGATGCTTTCAAGTATATATATATCAATCCATCCTTTTTATTGCTTTTGATGAGAGATTTTATCTACTATCTACAACAAGCTAGTCTGCTTCTTCTGGAAGAATAAATCCACCATAAATAAATATCGATTGCAAAGAAATAGAGAAATAGAAATCACAATGTTTTGTCTTTAGAAAGACAGTAAATTACAATTGTAGACAACAGCAGAACAAAATTTTTTAGGAGGAATTTCCCATGGACAGCTATAATGTCTCTCTCTATTTAGAGAGGTATAAAAATAGAGTATATTTTTAGACTTTATATATATATAAAGAAAAAAAAATGCCAATCTAATAAAACTCAGAAAAGGAGAAACAAGGAAAGATCATGTAAAACTGAAAAAAAAAATAAATAAATTAAATCACAAAATAAGAAGTTACAAGTCAATTAAAATATATTATCAATCATTAAGTAAATGGACAAAATCATCTCTTAAAAACACAAGCTATTAAGTTAATTTTAAAAGAAAAAGCCCACTACAACTCTAATAAGATGGCAAAATAAGATAAATGGAAAATTACCCATCAAAAACATCCAGAATCACAGATAAAATTTTAAAGATTTTAATATGTTTTATTGTATAGCTGAGCTCACAATAATAGAGTCCACAAGTGACAGAAATGAAGCCAGAACTGAAGCAGAGGCATAAAAACACAATGTTGTGGGGGTAGTACTTCATCAGCCCAATAAACTAGGTGCTGAATTTTAATACACACCTGGGAAAGGCAACAGAGTCTATGACTCTTCCAATGTACATAATTGAAACTGACACCTCTCCATAAAACTGGGACTTCTCAGTAAAAATGGATTATATAAAAATCCATTCACTATAGTAAAGAAAACAAAACAAAACATATATATCTCTGGTAGGACTATGAATAGGAAAAAAAAAAAAAAGGCATCTCCTAAAAAAATCAAAATCCTAGTCTGACATTTTGCATGAGTTATGGAGACAGATTTTCACTAACTTAATAAGTAAAAGAGCTGAACATAGTATTTCAAAGGGCAGTTCGAGAAGGCAAAGAAAAATTTTGTAATGAAATATACAAAGACCAGGAGTTGGAAAATCAAAATGAAGGAACATCCAGGGCCTTTCTCAAACTGAAAGAACTAAAGAAAAAATAATTTAAGCTTTGAGTTACAATATAGAAGGATTCTGTGAGCAAATATTGAATGATGCAGGAAGCATCAAAAGAAGATGGAAAGAATATGCAGAGTCACTACCAAAAAGAACTGATCAACGTTTAACCATTTTAGGAGGTAGCACGTGATCCAGAACCAATGCTACTGAAGGAAGAAGTCCAAGCTGCACTGAAGCAACAGGCAAAAAACAAGGCTCCAGGAGTTCACAGACTACCCATTCAGATGTTTCAACAAATGGATGCAGCACAGAAGGCTCTCACTCTGTTATGACGAAGAATTTGGAAGACAGCTTCCTGGAAACCAACTTTAAGAGATCCATATTTATACCCATTCCAAAGGAAAGTGATCCAATAGAATGCAGAAATTATCAAATATTATTAGTATCACACAAGTAAAACTTTGCTGAAGATAATTCAAAAACAGCTGCAGCAGTACATCCACAAGGAACTGACAGAAAGTCAAACCAGATTCAGAAGATCACGTGGAATGAGATATCATTACTGATGTTAGATGGATCTTTGCTGAAAGCAAAGAATACCAGAAAGATGTTTACCTGTGTTTTATTGACTATGCAAAGGCTTTTGACTGTGTGGACTATAATAAATAACAGATAACATTGCAAAGAATGGGAATTCCAGGACATTTAATTGTGCTCATAAGGAACATCTACATAGGCCAAGAGACAGTCGTTTGAACAGAACAAGGGGATACTGCGTGGTTTAAAATCAGGAAGGATATGCATCAGGCTTTTATCCTTTCACCATACTTATTCAATATGCATGATGAGCAAATAATCCAAGAAGCTGGATATATAAAGAAGAGTGTGGCATCAGGATTTGATAAAGCCTCATTAACAACCCATGATATGCAGATGACACAACCTTGCTTGCTGAAAGAGAAGATAACTTGAAACACCAATGAAAATCAAAGACTACAGCCTTCATTATGGATTACACCTTAACATAAAGAAAACAAAAATCCTCACAACGAGGCCAATAAGAAACATCACAACAAATGGAGAAGAGATCGAAGTTGTGAAGTATTACATTTTACCTGGATGCATAATCAAAGCCCATGGAAGCAGCAGTCACGGAATCCACGGATATATTGCACTGGGCAAATCTGCTGCAAAAGAATGAATAAATGTAATGTATAATTTAGCACATATACTATGGAGCCATAAAGATCAATGAAGTCCTGATGCATGTTACAACATAGGTGAACCTTGAAAATACTACGTTGAATGAAATAATCAGTAAGAAAAGGACAAATATTATATGATCCCCTTACATGAAATATCAGAGGAGCCTGAGTGGCACAAGTGGTTTGAGATTGGCTGCTAACTGGAATGTTGTCAGTTACCACCTACCTAATCCCGCCATGGAAGAAAAGACCTGGTGGTGATCTTCTGTAAAGATTAAACCCAAGAAAACCCTATGGAGCAGTTCTACACTGTAACACATGAGTCACCATGACACCAGCTAAGAACAATAGCATGTAATATATAAAGACTAGGCAAGAGTATAGAGATCAAAGTTTTAGTGTTTACGAGAAACATGAAGAAGGGAGGCGAAAAGAAGATTCATTAATCAGGGGATACAGAGTTTCTACTAAAGGTGATGGGAAAATGTGAAAATGAGTACTGAGATGATAGAACAGCATGATAAGCATAAGTAATCTCAGTGAACTGTACATGTGAAGAATGTTGAAATGGAAAATGTTTTGTAACGTATATACTTACTACAAAAGAGAAGAAAAAAACTTATAAGTAACTCAGATATTCATAAACATCCTCCTAGACAATCCTTGGATTAAAGAATACAAAAAAAAAAAAAAAGTGAAATAACAAACTATATAGAAAGAAATAAAAAGAGAACACTTTATAAGAGGTAAACTAACATGTAAGGTTTACTAGAAAGTAAGCACTTTTGTGCCAAGAATTTTGTGTTTATATGCTCCCAGAACTAAAACTAGAGTACATGGAAAAAATAAAAAATAAACAAACATACTGCATCCAGTCGGTTCCAACTCATAGCGACCCATCTTTGGGTTTCCGAGGTGGTATCATTGCCCAGTAGATTGCCTAGTCTTCCGTCCAAGTGCACATGGAAAGCCCTCAATAATTACTGAATATATATCCAAATTAATGAGACACAGTGAAAGCAGTATTCAGATGAAAAATAAAGAGTGATACCACCTCAGAAACCCAAGGAAGGATCCCTATGAGTTGAATCTGACTTAACAGCATGTGTTTTGTTTTTTTTTTTTTTTTACTGTTTTTTTTTGTTTAATACTCACCATCAAATACTAGAAAAAGAAAAATAAAGCAAATCAAAACAAGATAGGGAAAAAAAGAAGCAAAAGAAACACTAAATTAATTATATTTTAAATTTTAAAAAATAATAAATATGTCATTGTTAGGTGCCATCAAGTTGATTTAAACTCATAGCAACCCTATGTACAACAGAACAAAACACTATTCAGTGCTCACAATTGTTGCTATGTTTGAGCCCACTGTTGCAGCCACTTTGTCAATCCATCTCATTGACAGTTTTCCATTTTTTCTCTGACCGTCTACTTTGCCACACATGATGTCTTTCTCCAAGGAGTAGAACTTCTTGATAGTATGTTCAAAGTACATGAACAAAGTCTCACCATTCACACTTCTAGGGAACATTCTGGCTTTACTTCTTCCAAGATTTCTTCCTCCCCATGGCAGTCCATGGTATATTCAATATTCTTTGTCAACAGTAGAATTAAAAGGCATTCATTTTTCTTCAGCCTTTCTTATTCATTGTCCAGCTTTCACATGCATATGAGGTGATTGAAAATACCAGGGGTTGAGTCAGGCGCACCTTAACCCTCAAAATGATATCTTTGCTTTTAATACTTCACAGAGGTCTTGTGCAGAAGATTTGCCCAATGAAATGAATGGTTTAATTTCATATATACATATACACTCCTTGGAAGGAAGGTTGGGCAATCTTCCATAGTGATACTGCCTCAGAAACCCAAGGAGGGGGCACCATGCGTTGGATAGGAGGCAACAGCAGTGGGTTAAGTATTTATGAATTTCATATATATATATATTTGTGTGTATATGGGTAAAATTTTACAGAGTAAATTGGTGATATGGGTGAATTTTTACAGAGCAATTTGGTTTTCCATTAAACTATCCATACACATTTTATTTTGTGATATTAAAGGCAATTCAAAAAATGTAACAACACACTTTCCCTCTTCCTCCCTATGTTTATTATTTTCGGTCATCCTTCTTCCCTCTCCTTTCCTGCTTTCTGAGCTTTATCCCAGGGCAAATTTTGCCTGTTCATTTGGTTGATTATTCCAAAGACAGCATAGATCTCTAGTATCATTGTTTACCTTTCAGACCAGTCTATCATTTGGCTGAAAGTTGAACCACTGGGGTGAGCTCAATTCCAAGCTTAAAGAGTGACTAAGGGCCATAGTGTTAGTGGTTCCACCAGTCTCTATTGGACCAGTATGTGTGGTCTTTTCTTTTTTTTTTTTTTTTAGAGATTAGCCCCTTGTTTGGTAAGTT
>NW_006921696.1:7396298-7405280 GCF_000298275.1 Orycteropus afer afer
TTTTTTTGAGTTTTGTTCATGGTAGCTGAGCATCATCACCATCTAGTTCTTCTGCTCTCATGGACATGGAAGCTCAGTTTCACATGGTCAAGTAGGCCTCTGAACTAATTGTTTCCTTCTATTTGTAATTTTGGAGGAGTCAGCTTCAGGGATCCATGTGAGGAGAGGGAACCCAGGCCATGCCCCACAGCAGCAAGGCAGGAAAATGGGAGAAAAGAGAGTATAAAGGCTAGGGGAACTGGGACAGAGTAAGGAGTAAGCCTCAGGGATCCAGGTGAGAGGAGGGAATCCAGGAGATGCCCCAAAGCATCAAGGTGGGAAAGTGGAAGGAAAGACAGAAAAAGGCAAGGGGGACAAGGACAGAGTGAGGAGTCAGCAGCAGGGATCTAGGTGACCAGGGAACCCAGGCCATGCCCCAAAGCAGCAAGGTGGGAAAGCGGGGAAAAGGACAAAAAAGGCCAAGGGGAACAGAACAGGGCAAGGAGGCGGCAGTAGGGATGCAGAGAAGGGGAGGTTGGAGAGGTTTCAAATAGATAAGGGAGACAAACTTGTCTGTCACTTCATCCTACTTTGGTGACGTGTTGCTGTGAGTCTTGAGGCTGTGCCACCAATGTTTCAAACCCAGCAAGGTGCACATGGTATCAGCAGGCCTTGCAGACTGAGACAGACTAAGGAGAAGGAAGAGGCATTCCACTTCTCAAAGAATTGGCCAAGGAAAACCTTATGAATACCATTCAGTACCACTGGTTCTTAAGGAGGAAGTTGAAGCTGCACTAAAGGAGGAATTGGTGAAGAACAAGGCTCTAGGAATTGACAGAATAACATTAAGATATTTCCACAAACGGTTGCCCCACTAGAGGCACTCACTCGGTTATGCCAGGAGATTTGGAAGACAGATACCTGGCCAACTGACTGGAAGAGATCCATATTTGTACCCATTCCAAAGAAAGGTGATCTCACAGAATGTAGAAATTATTGAACAATATCATTAATACCGCACATAAGTGAGATCTTACTGAAAATAATTAGAAAACGATTGCAGCAGTATATTGACAGAGAACTTCCAGAGGTACAAGCTGGATTCAGAAGAGGACATGGAAAAAGGGATATCATAGCTGCTGTCAGATGGATCTTGGCTCAAGGCAAAGAATACCAGAAAGATGTTTACTTGAGTTTTATTGACTATGCAAAGGCATTTGATCGTGTGGATCATGACAAATTATGGGTAACATTGAGAAGAATAGGAATTCCTGAACATTTGATTGTACTCATGAGGAACCTGTACATTGACCAGGACACAAAGGGACACTGCATGGTTTAAAATCAAGAAGGGACTGCATCAGGGTTGTATCTTTTCCCCATACTTATTCATTCTATATGCTGAGCAAGTAATCTGACAAACTGGACTATATGAAGAAAAACATGGCATCAGGATTGGAGGAAGAATCATTAACAACCTGAGGTACACTGATGACACAACTTTGCTTTCTGAAAGTGAGGATGACTTTTGGCACTGACTGATGAAGACTGAAGAATGCAGTCTGCAGTATGGATTACATCTCAATATAAAGAAAACAAAAGTCCTCACAACTGGACCAATAAGCAGCATCACAATAAATGGAGAAAGATTGAGGTTGTCAAAGACTTTACATTGCTTGATTCTACAATCGATGCCAATGGAAGCAGCAGTCAGGCATTAGACAATGTATACCACTGGGCATGTCCCCTGCAAAGTGCTGAGGAGCAAGGATATCTCCTTGAGGACTAAGGTGCACCTGACACAAGCCATGATATTTTCAATCGCCTGATATGCATATGAGAGCTGAACAATGAATAAATAAGGAAGACCAAAGAAGAGTTGATGTTTTGAGTTTTGGTGCTGGCAAGAATACTGAAAGTACCATGGACTGCTAAAAGAACTAACAGATCTGTCCTGGAGGAAGTGCAGCTGAAATGCTCCTTGGAAGCAAGAATGGCCAGACTTTGTCTAACCTACTTTGGTCGTATTGTCAGAGGGACAATTCCCTGGATAAGGATGTCATGCTTGGTAAGATGGAGGGTCAATGAAAGATGGGAAGGCCTTCAACAAGATGGATTGACACAGTGGCTGCAACAAGGGGCTCAAGTATAACAAGGATCATGGAGCTGGTATGGGATCTGATGGTGTTTTGTTCTGCTGTGTGTAGGGTCACTGTGAGTCAGAAAGGACTTGACAGCACCTAACAACAACATTTGTAATTTTGTTCTCCCTTCTTCACTCTAGACAGGGAGAGACCAATAGTTGCATCTTCAACGCTCACAAGCTTTTAAGACTGCAATTGCTCTCACTGAAGTATGTAAAACCTTGTCTTTGTGGACTATATTATGCCAACTGACCTTGATGTCTGCTGAGACTCCAAGGTCCTGAGCCTCTAGGCCTGCCACTCATTCCCTCAAGATGTTTGGTTATGACTAATAAGTTTCATTACTTTGTCTCTAGTATGCTCTATTATTGTTGTTATGTGCTGTCAAGTCATCTCTGACTCATAGCAACCCTATGTACAGTAGAATTAAACACTGCCCTATCCTATGCCAGTTCCATGATCCTTACTATACTGGAGCCCATAATTGTAACCACTGTGTCAATCCATCTTGTTGAAGGCCTTTCCCTTTTTTGTTGACCCTGCACTTTACTAAGCATGACATCCTTCTTCAGGGAATGGTCCCTTCTTACAACATGACCAACATAGGTGAAACGAAGTCTGGCCATTTTCACTTTTAGGGAACGTTCCGGCTGCACTTCCTCCAGGACAGATTTGTTAGTTCTTTTAGCAATCCATGGTACTTTCACCATTCTTCACCAACACTACAACTCAAAATCATCGGTCTTTCTTATTCATTGTCCAGCTTTCACGTGCATGCATATGTGGTGATTGAAAATACCATGGCTCACATCAGGTGCACCTTAGTCTTCAAGGAAATATGTTTGCCCCTTAAAACACCTGAAAGACATCTTTTGCAAAAGATGTGGCAAATGCTGTATGTCATCTGATATCTTGACTGCTGCTTCCATTCATGTATATTGTAGAACCAAGTAATATGAAGTCTTTGACAACTTCAATCTTCTCTCCATTTATTGCGATGCTGTTTATTGGTCCAGTTGTGAGGATTTTTGTTTTCTTTATATTTAGATACAATCCATACTTCAGAGTGTAGTCTTCAATCATTATCAGGAAGTGCTTCAGGTCATCCTCACTTTCAACAAACAAAGTTGTGTCATCTGCATTTCACAGGTTGTTAATGAGTCTTCCTCCAATCCTGATGGCACATTCTTCTTCATATAGTTCAGCTTCTCGGATTATTTGCTCAGCATACAGATTGAATAAGTATGGTGAAAGGATACAACCCTGACACATTCCCTTCTTGATTTTAAACCATGCAGTGTCCTCTTGTTCTGTTCAACAACTGCTTCCTGGTCTATGTACCAGTTCCTCATGAGCATAATTAAGTGTTCTGGAATTCCCATTCTTCTCAATGTTATCAACAATTTGTTGATCCACACAATCAAATGCTTTTACATTGTCAATAAAACACAAGTAAACATCTTTCTGGTATTCTTTGCTTTCAGCCAAGATCCATGTGAAATCAGAAATGATATCCCTTGTTCCATGTCCTCTTCTGAATCCAGCTTGCATTTCTGGAAATTCTCTTTCAATGTACTGCTGCAACCATTTTTTAAATTATCTTCAGTGAGATTTTACTTGTGTGGAATATTAATGATATTTTTCAATAATTTCCACATTCTGTGGGATCACTTTTCATTGGAATGAGGACAAATATGGATCTCTTTCAGTCAGTTGGTCAGATAGCTGTCTTCCACATTTCTTGGCATAGTCAAGAAAGTGCCTCCAGTGCGGCATCTGTTTGTTGAAACATCTCAATGGATATTCCATCAATTCCTGGAGGCTTGATTTTTGCCACTTCCTTCAGTGCAGCTTCTACTTCTTCCTTCAGTACCATTGGTACTTGAGCATATGCCACCTCCTGAGATGGATGAACATCGACCAATTCTTTTTGGTACAGTGACTTCATGTATTCCTTCCATCTTCTTTTGATGTTTCCTACATCATTTAATATTTTGCCCATAGAATCCTTCAATATTCAACTCAAGGCTTAAATTTTTCCTCAGTTCTTTCAGCTTGAGAAGTGCTGAGTGTGTTCTTCCCTTTTGGTTTTCTAACTCCAGATCTTTGCACATTTCATTATAATGATTGACTTTGTCTTCTCGAGCTGCTCTTTAAAATCTTCTGTTCTGCTCTTTTATCTTATCATTTCCTCCATTTGCTGTAGCTACTCTCTGTCTAATGGCAAGTTTCTGAGTCTCTTCTGACATTCATTTTGGTCTTTTCTTCCTTTTCTGTCTTTTTAATGATCTTTTGCTTTTTTCATGGATGATGTTCTCGATGTCATCCCACAATTTCTCTGGTTTTCAGTCATGGGTGTTCAATGCATTAAATCTATTCTTTAGATGGTCTCTAAATTCAGGAGGGATATAATCAGGGTCATATTTTGGCTCTTGGGGACTTGTTTTAATTTTCTTCAATTTGAACTTTCATATGAGCAGTTAATGGTCTGTTCCACAGTCAGCTCTTGACCTTGCTTTGGCTGGGGATATTGAGCTTTTCCATCACCTCTTGCCACAGATGTAGTCAATCAGATTCCTGTGTACTCTGTCTGGTGAAATCCACACATATAGCCACCATTTTGCTGTTGAAATAAGGTATTTGCAATGAATTAGTCATTGGTCTTACAAAATTCTACCATGTGATCTCCAATGTCATTTCTATCACCAAGGGCAAATTTTCCAGCTACCGGTGATTCTTGTTTGTCACCAACTTCTGCATTCCAATCACAAGTGATAATCAGCACATTTTGTTTGCATGTTCAGTCAATTTCAGACTGCAGAAGTTGATAAAAATCTTCAATTTCCTCATCTTTGGCTTTGGTGGTGGTGTGTAAACTTGAATAATAGTAGTATTAAGTGGTGTTCCTTGTAAGCATATGGATATTATCCTAACGCTGACAACATTGTACTTCAGGATAGATCTTGAAACATTCTTTGTGATGATGAATCCCACCCCATTCCTTTTCAATTTGGCCTTGCTAGCATAGTAGATCATATGGTTGTCTGATTCTAAACGGCCAAAACTGGTCCATTTCAGTGCACTGATGTCTAGGATATCAGTCTTTATGCATTCCATTTCATTGTTGACAACTTCCAATTTTTCTAGATTCATACTTTGTACATTACACGTTTTGATTATTAATGGATGTTTGCAGCTGTTTCTTCTCATTTTGAGTTGTGCCACATCAGCAAATGTAGGTCCTAAAAGCTCTACTTTACCCATATCATTAAAGTCAGCTCTACTCTGATGAGGCAGTTCTTTCCCAGTCATTTCTTGAATGTCTTCCAACCTGAGGGGCTCATCTTCAGTACTGTGTAAGACAAAATTTCAAGGCTTTTTGTAAAGTTGTCCAGTAATAGTGTTTCACTGCTATTAATAAGGTTTTCACTGGCCAACTGTTTGCAAAGTAAATGGCCTCTTCCTTCTTCCAAGTCTGTCTCAGTCTATAAGCTCCACTGAAACCCATCCACCGTGGGCAACCCTGTTGGCATTTGAAACACCAGTGGCACAGACTCCACCCTCACAGCAACATGCAAGCCACCACAGTGTGACACAGTGGCAGACAAGTTCATCTCCCATAGCTTCCTGCCTGGGGGCTCTTCTTCCTATCTATTCTGGCCATCTGCCCTGTCCACATTTACAGATCAGGGACATTGATGAAATTTTTCATGTTGTGCCACCATTATTGCTTTTCTTTTCCAAAATATCCCAGTGCAATTAGCATAAACTTAATGCCCCACAATCAAAAGCTTCCTCTTTTGCCCTCCCTCCTATCCCTGGTAACCACTGATAATCTTAGGTTTATATAATTATCAATCTATCTAGAAAATTTCCCTCCCTCTCCTCCCATTCCTGGTAACCAACAAAGAAATTTTCCTTCTGTGTATAAATGTTTCTTGACTTTTTGTAATGGTAGACTAATGCAATATTTGTTCTTCTGTGATTGACTCATTTCTCTCTACATAATGTCCTCCAAGTTCATCCACATTATGTGGTGTTTCTCAGATTCCACATTATTCTTTAGTGTTGCATAGTATTCCATTGCATGTATGTACCACAGTTTGTTTATCCATTCCTAGGTTAATGGGCACTTAGGTAGTTGCCATCTCTTTGCTATTGTGAATAGTGCTGCAATGAAGATAGATGTGTGTCTATCTATTCTTTTCCTCCCTCTCACTTCTTTAGGATATATACCTAGTAATGGGATTGCTTGGTCAATTGATATTTCTATTTCTAGCTTTTTAAGGAATTGTCACAGTGGTTGTACTGTTTAACTTCCTGACCAGCAGTGTATGAGAGTTCCAATCTCTCCACATCCTTGCCAACATTTGTTATTTTCTGTCTTGCTAAACTTTTCTGTTGAGATGGTATCTCGTAGTTGTTTAGAGTCTCTGTAATGGCTAATAATTGTGAACATTTCTTCAAGTATTTGTTGGCTGTCTGAATATCTTCTTTGGTGAAGTGTCTGTTCATATCTTCTGCCCATTTTTTAATTGGATTGTCTTTTTGATGTTGAGGTGTTGGAGTTTTCTATAAATTTAAGGATAAGTTCTTTGTCTGATATGTCATTGCCAAATATTTTTTTTCCCATTCTGTAGGTTCTCTTTTTGCTCTTTTGGAGAAGGCTTTTGATGAAAAGAAGAATTCAATTTCCAGAAGGTCCCAATCATCTAGTTTATCTTCTGCTGTTTGTGCATCTTGGGTTACGTTTGGTAGTCTACTTATGCCATAAATTAGGGCCCTTAAGTTTGCCACTATTTTTAATTTGCTGAACTTTATAATTTCAGGTTTCAAATTTAAGTCTTTGATCCATCTGGAGTTAGTTTTTCTGTATGGTGTGAGATACAGAACTTGTTTCATTTTTCTGCAAATGGATCTCCAGTTATCCCAGCACCATTTGTGAAAGAGACCATCTCTTCCTCATTTAATGGATTTTGGCCCTTTGTCAAAGATCAGCTAACCCTGTTGTTGTTGTTGTTGTTATGTGCCGTCGAGTCGGCCCTGACTCATAGCGACCCCTCCTTGGGTTTCCGAGGCAGTATCACTACGGAAGTAGGATTGCCCAACCTTCCTTCTGAGGAGTGGCTGGTGGCTTTGAACCGCCAGCCTTCTGGTTAGCAGTCAAGTGCTTTAGCCACTATGCTACCAGCTAACTCTAGGTCGATGGATCTATATCTGGGTTCTCAATTCTATTCCACTGGTCTATGAGTCTGTCGTTGTTCTGTACCTGTATAGAATATTTTGAGATCTGGTAGTGTGAGACCTCCTACTTTGTTCTTCTTCAGTAGTGCTTTGGTTATCTGGGGTCTCTTTCCTTCCCATATAAAATTAGTAATTGATTTTTCTATGTCTTTAAAGAATGTTGATGGAATCTGAATTAGGATTACATTGAACATATAGATTGCTTTGGGTAGTATTGACTTTTTCACAATGTTCAATCTTTCTATCCATGAGCATGGGGTGTTCTTCCATTTATGTAGATCTCTTATAGTTTCTTGAAGTAGTCTTTTATAGTTTTCTTTGTATAGGTCTCTTATGTTCCTGGTTAGATTTATTCCCAAGCATGTTATCTTTTTGGTAGCTATTATAAATGGTATTCATTTCCTTATATCCTTTTTAGAGAGCTCTTTGCTGGTGAAGAGGAATTTTTTGTTGTTGATTTTGTATCCTACCACATGCCAAATCTTTCGATAAGTTCCAGTAGTTTTCTTGCTGAGTCTCTCGGGTTTTCTATGTATAGGATCATATCATGAGCAAATAGGGATAGTTTGACTTCTTTTCCGATTTGGATATCTTTGATTTCCCTTTCTTGTCATATTGCCCTGGCTAGAACTTCCAATACATTGTTGAATAGACATTGTTTTCTGGTTGCTGTTCACAGGAGGAAAGGTGTCAGTCTCTCCATTGAGAATAATGTTGGCTGTTGATTTTGCATATATGCCTTTTATTATGTTGAGGAATTTCCCTTCTCTTTCTATTTTTCTGAGAGTTTTTATCAGGAATGGTTGTTGGATTTTATCAAATGTCTTTTCTGCATTGATTGATATGATCACGTGATCCTTTTATTTTATTATACTTATGTGATGAATTAAGTTGTTTTTCTAATGTTGAACCATCTTTGCAAACCTGGTATAAATCCCACTTGGTCAGGATGTTTTGTTTTTTTCATATGTTGTTAGAGTCTATTGGCTAGGATATTTTTTGAAGACTTTTGCTTCTATATTCATGAGGGATACTGATATGTACTTTTCCTTTCTAGTGGTGTCTTTTTCTGGTTTTGGTATCAGGGTTATGCTTGCTTCAAAAAATTACTTTGGGAAGATTCCATCCTTTTCTATGTTCTGGAATAGTTCTGAGTTGGATTGGGGTCAGATCTTCTCTGAAAGATTGAAAGAATTCTTCAGTGAAACCATCAGGGCCTGGATTTTATTTGTTGGTAATCTTGTTATGACTCGTTCAGTTTCCTCTTTTGTTATGGGTCTGTTATACTTTTCCACCTCAGTATCTGTTAATTTAGAAGAGCAGTCAGCCCCAGGGTTACAGATGAGGAGACCATATGATCTACTATGCCGGGAATGACAGCTTGAAAAGGAATGGCGTGGCATTCATCATCACAAACGATGTTTCAAGATCTGTCCTGAAATACAATGCTGTCAGTGAGAGGATAATATCCATACACCTACAAGGAAGACCCATTAGTATCACTATTATTCAAATTCATGCACCAACCACCAAAGCCACAGATGAGGAAATTGAAGAATTTTATCAGCTTCTACAGTCTGAAATTGACCAAACATGCAATCAGGATGTGTTAATT
>NW_006921696.1:7407440-7416308 GCF_000298275.1 Orycteropus afer afer
CAACGAAAGAGGGGGAGGCCTTCAACGAGATGGATTGACACGGTGGCTGCAATGATGGGCTCAAGTATAGCAGGGATTGTGGGGCTGGTGCAGGATCGGGCAGTGTTTCGTTCTGCTGTGCATGGGGTCGCTATGAGTTGGAAACAACTCGACGGCATGTAACAACAGCAACATGTGTTAATTTAGGTAAACTGTGTGTTTCTAGAAATCTGTCCATTTTTTCTAGGTTTTCAAATTTGTTGAAGTACAGTTGTTCATGTTGTTGTTGTTGTTGTTATGTGCTGCCAAGTAGGACCCCAATTCATAATGACCCTTCCTTGGGTTTTCGAGGCAGTATCACTATGGAAGTAGATTGCCCCATCTTCCTTCCAAGGAGTGGCTGGTGGGTTTGAACTGCCAGCCTTCTGTTAGCAGTCAAGTGCTTTAGGCACTATGCTACAGTTCTTCAGAGTATCCTGTTATTCTTTCTGTTTCTGGTGGTTCTGTTGTGACATCACTCCTTTCATTTCTTATTCATGTTATTTGCATTTTCTCCTTCTTTTCTTTGTTAAATTTGCCAGTGGTTTGTTGATTTTATTCATCTTTTCAAAGAACCAATTTCTAATCTTATTGATTTTTTCTGTTGTCTTTCCATTTTCTCTTTCATTTATTTCTGCTCTGATCATTATTATTTCTTTGCTTCTGTTGACAGTAGGCTTTTTTTTGCCATTTTTTTCTAATTGTTGGAGATATTGGGTTAAGGTACTCATTTTGTCTCTTTCTTCTTTTTTGGTGTGTGCATCTATTGCTATAAATTGACCTCTGATAACTGCTTTTGTTGTGTCCCAAAGATTTTGGTATGCTGTGTTTTCATTCTCATTTGATTTAAGGGATTTTTTAATCTCACTTTTTTCTTTCTTCTATTATCCATTCATTTTTGAGGAGGATATTTTTCAGTTTCCATGCACTTCCTATTTTTCTGTTGATCTTTCTAGTGTTGATTTCTAATTTTATAGCATTGTGATCTGAGAAGATGCGTAGTATTTCAATATTTTTGAATCTGTTGAGCCTTGCTTTGTGGCCCAATATATGGTCTATCCTGGAGAATGTTCCTTGTGTGATGGAAAAGAATATATATTTTACTGATGTTGGGTGAAGTGCTCTGTAGATATCTATAAGGTCAAGTTTATTGATTGAATTGTTTAGTTCTTCTGCATCTTTGTTGAGTTTCCTTCCAGTTGTCCTATCTGTCATTGAAAGTGGTTTATTAAAGTCTCCTACAATTACTGTGGAGTCATCTACTTGTCTTTTCAATTCTGTTAAAGTCTGATTCATGTATTTTGGGGCTCTTTCATTGAGTGTGTAGATATCTATTATTATTGTGTCTTCTTGTTTAATTAATCCTTTAATAATTGTATAATGTCCTTCCTTGTCTCTTATGGTCATTTTTGTCTTAAAGTTTATTTTACCAGAAAGTGATATTGCCACTCCTGCTCTTTTTTGATTGTTACTTGCTTGAAATATATTTCTCCAATCTTTTATTTTTAGTCTATTTTTGTCTTTGTGTCTAAAGTGAGTCTTTTATAGACAGCATATTTTATGTTGATTTCTTATAATTCATGATTTCTTATCCAGTCCCCAATTCTCCATCTCTTGAGTGAGGCATTTCGTCCATTTACATCTGGTGTAATTATTGACAAGTACAAATTTATTGATGTCATTTTATGTGTTTTCTTGTGGTGTTGCTGACTTCTTTGTTCCATATAATTTTCTGTGCTGAGCTCACTTTGTTTATGAATCCTGTTATCATCCCTTCATTGTTATCATTTTAGTATTTGCTATATATTTCTGCTTGTCCTCTTTCTTATTTTGATGCAAACTTTTATTATTTTCCTTTGAGGTTACTCTGTGATTTATTATTTTCTTCCCAAGTTTAAAAGTCTGTTCTATCTCACAGTTGTCTTGACTTGACTTCCTCACCATTTAAAAGTTCTATAACTACCTAGCTCCTTCTTTTTAGTTTGTAGTTGTCCTCATTTGCAAATTGATGTCTCTTGTTCCCTGTTTACAGTCTTTTAAGCTTATTTTACTTTGGATACTGCCATAACTGGGTTGGTTTCTGGGTTATATCATCATGCATGTTAATCATCAGTTATTGTTTGCTGTTGTTCGTTCTCATTCTGAAGGACTCCCATTTGCATCTTTTGTAAGAAGGTCTGGTTTTAACAAATTGCCTTAATTTCTGCTTATCTGGAAATCTCCTAAATTCACCTTCATATTTGAGGGACAATTTTTCTGGGTATATAATTCTTAGTTGGAAAATTTTTTTCTTTCAGGGTTTCATATATATCATCCCATTGCCTTCTCACTTGCATGGTTTCTGCTGAGTAATCATCTTAGTCTTATTGGTTGCACTTTGTAGCTAACTTTTCATTTTTCCATGCTGCTTTCAGGAGTCTTTCTTTTTCTTTGGTTTTAGTGAGTTTGATGTGATATGTCTTGGTGATTTTCTTTCAGGGGTCTATCGTGTTTGAAGTTCATTTAACTTCTTGAGTAAATATATTCTTGTCTTTCACCCTATTAGGGAAATTCTCTTCCAACAAATCAACAATTTTCTCTATGATTTTATCTGTCTCTTCTTGTTCTGAAATTCCAATTATATGTAGGTGATTTCTCTTGATAGTTTCCCACATGAATCTTAGGATTTCTTCATTTTATTTTGATCTTTTGTCTGACTAATTCCTTAACAAAGTTGTATTGAGGTGTTTGTCTTCAATCTCATTAATTCTGTCTTCCATTGATTCAATTATACCTCTTTGTCTATTCAATGTGTTATCTCTTTATGAAATCTTAGTATTAATCTTCTGGATTTCTATTTGCTGTTTTTGTATAATTTCTAATTTTTGTTAATTTTGTCAAATTTTTTTTGTATTGTATTCCTAAATTGTTCTAGAATTTTGTCTGTGTTTTCCTTAATTTTGTCAATGTTTTCCTTGATCTTCCCAGTGTTTTCCTCTATCTGTCTTTCAATCCATTGGAGGTACCTAAATATATTTCTTTTGAATTCCTTACCAGGGAGTTCCAATGCTACTTCCTCAGAGATGTTTTCTGGGTTTGTATCCTGGTCCCTTGTTTCTACTACTTTATCTTGCTTCTTTTTCTAGTCTGTAATCATCTGTTTTCTCTGAGACATTGTGGTGGTGTTGTATTTATGTTCAATTTGTGGTTGTGTATTGGTGTGATTTTTGTGGTTGTATGTTGGTGTGATTCTTGCAAGACTTTTTTTTTTTCTCCTTTATTTTGTTTTGATATATCTGTGTGAACAGGTTACTGTGTTCCTCTATTTGCTAGTTGTTGGCACTTAGGCACTTAGCACCTGTCTCCTGGTGGGTATGATAGAGAATGGGAGTGTGTGCACAGATCTCTGTTAGCTGTTCTTAAAGAGCAATTGAGGACGAGTTGATCTGGTATTGGTCTCTGTCTATAGTTGGTAAGTTGATCCAAAAGCATGTGGTGGCCCTCACTCAGTGGGTGAGGCTGCGGGAGCTGCAGGTGTGGTTGTGTTGTATGGGATTGGTTGCTGTCTTTTACTCAGACAAATAAATAAATGAAAACATTCACATTCAAAAAAAAAAAAAAAAAAAGACCAAAAACCCAAACTGCATAAACAAACAGGAACAGTGGTTTAAAAAAACAAAGAAAGAAAGGCAATAAATGGGCAGAAAAAATTTCAACGTATGTTAAAAACTGACAAAAAAAAGATAATGAGAAAAAGAAAGAAAAAGCACAATATCTAGGGAGAGAGAAATGATTAAAAAAACAAGCAAGAGTAAAAGAATAGTGTAGAAAAAATGGAAAATTGCAAAAGGGAAAACAAGGGATGGGAAGAACCAAAAGAAAGAAAATAGAAGGGAAGCAGGAAAAGGGAAGAGAAAAATGGTGAGAGGGAATAAATAAATAAATAAGAGCCAGGGATGGGGAAGAGAGAGAAAGAAAAAAAAAAAGGAAGAAAGGAGGAAGATAAAAAGAATAGTATAAAAAACAAAAACAAAACTATGGGGATGAGCCATGGTACCGAGGCTCTGTCAGAGCACAGACTGGGATGGAATTCCTGCTGGGTCATGGAGGTAAGTGGAGGCAGGGGATGGTCACACCCCTGTTCATCAAGAGGGTGTGGGTAAAAGAGCAACAAGGGGAATGTCACACCTTTCCAGTCATCAGCCCACAGTGCAGTCACCTGTGCAGTCCCCTGCAAGCAGACACCACTTATATGTCACTATCAAGGTAAGAACGCCACTCACGTACATCTGAAATGGCTGCACCTGGCCCACACACACACACACACACACATTCAAAAAGTCTACTCCCCAGGACAGCTGGCAGCCCACAGTTTTGTTTGTCTCCTCACTCACTGTTTTATTCAGGCCCTTCCACTAGTTGTTAATTAATCCACTGCTTTATCTTTCCCTTTAAATCTCAGAGTTCTGAGATCTCACCAGTTTCAACTGGTTTCTCATTGCTTCGTGGCAGAAGGTCTGTGCAGATTGACTGCCTATTCAGCCACCTTGGTGGAACTCTCCTATCATTATCCTTTAATATTGCATAGCACTCTATTGTGTATATGTACCATAGTTCATCTATCCATTCATCCATTAATGGGCACTTAGGTTGTTTCCATTGTTTGCTATCATGAATAGCTGTGAGGGACATGGGTGTACAATACATCTGTTTCTGTCCTGGCCCTTATTTCTCTAGAATATATCCCTATCAATGGGATTACTGGATTATATAGTATTCCTATTTCCTTTTTTTAAAGAACAGAAATTTATTGCCTCATAATTTTGAAGCCTAGACATCTGAATTCAGTTCATTGGCAAGGCTATGCTCTCTCTGTGACAACTCTCAGGGAACACACTCCTTTGTCCCATTCAGCCAGTAGCCTGGACATTTGTTAGCATACCTTGGCTTGTAGCCAGATCCTTACATAGTGTCTTCTCCCTGTGCACATGTGTGTCTTCCTATCTGTTTTCCTTTTTTATTGTTATTCTTTAATTTTATTATTTTTTTTTTCCAGGGTTTCCTCACCAATTTTTTTAAGGAAGTGGCATATCATTTTTCACAGTGGTTGCACCATTTTGCAGTCCCACCAGCAGTGTGTGAGGTTTCTAGTCTCTCCACACCCTCATCAGCATTTGTTATTTTCTGATTTTTTTCTTTAACTTTGCCATTAATGCTGGGGTGAGATGATATTCTCAGTGTGGTTTTGATTTGCATCTCTCTAATGCCTAATGATCACAAGTATTTCTTCATGTATTTGTTAGTTGCCTGAATGTCTTCTTTGGTGAAGTATTTGTTCATATTCTCTGCCCATTTTTTAATTGGGTTGTTTGTCTTTTTGTTGTTAAGGTGTTGAAGTTTTCTATAAATTTTAGAGATTAATCTCTTCTCTGATTTATTGTTGACAAAAGTCTTTTCCCAGTATGTTGGTTCTCTTTTTACTCTTTCAGTGAAGTCTTTTGACGCACATTAATGATTAATTTTTAGGATGTTTCAGTTTTCTAGTTTGTCTTCTTGCTGCTGGAGTATTTTAGTTATGTTTATTAATGTATTTATGCCATGTATTAGGGTCCTTACATTTGTCCCTATTTTTTCTTTGATTATCTTTATAGTTTTAGGTTTCACATTTAGGTTTTTGATCCATCTTTGGTTAGTTTTTTGGTGAGAGATACTGATACTATTTCATTTTTCTGCAAATGGATATCCAATTTTGCCTGCACCATCTGTTAAAGAGACTATCTTGTCCCTGTTTAACAGGTTTTGGCCCTTTGTCAAAGATCAACTTGGTACACAGATTTATTTCTGGGATATCAATCCAGTTCCACCAATCTATGTGTCTGACCTTGTACCAATACCAGGCTGTTTTGATTACTGTGACTGTCTAGTGTGTTTTATGATTGGGGAGTGTGAGGCTTTCTACTTTGTTTTTCTTTAGCAGTGCTTTGCTTAACTGGTGTCTTTTTCCTTTCCATATAAAGTTGGTGATTAGTTTTTCCATCTCTCTAGAGACTGATGATTGAACATGGGTTGGAATTGCATTATATCTGTACATTGTTTTGGGTAATATTGACATTTTCACAATGTTAAGTCTTCTTATCCATGAATATGGTATATTCTTCCATTTATGTATGTCTTGTTTGGCTTCTTGTAGAACTGTTTTGTAGTTTCTTTGTATAGGTCTTTTGAGTCTCTGGTTAGATTTATTCCTAAGTACTTCATTTTTTGGGTGGTAATCGTATGCTTTCCTGATTTCCTTTTCAGAATCTCCCAGTGTACAGGAATCCAACTAATTTTTGTATGTTGATCTTCTACCCTGCCACTTTACTGAATCCTTCTATTAGTTTCAGTAGTTTTCTTGTTGAGTTTCTAGGATTTTCAAGGTATAGGATCATATTATCTATAAACAAAGATATTTCTAGGTCTTCTTTGGCAATTTAGATGCCTTGTATTTCCCTTTCTTATCTTATTGCTCTGTCTAGGACTTTCAATGAGATGGATTGAAACAGTGGCTGCAATGATGGGCTCAAGTATAGCAATGTTTGTGAATATAGTGGTATTTTTATTCTGTTGTACATAGGGTCACTACAAGTCAAAATCAATTTGACAACACCTAACATCAACAGGACTTCCAATACAATATTGGAAAGAAGTGGTCATAAAGGGCTTCCTTGTCTGTTTCTTGTCCAAAAGGGAATGTTTTGTTCATTCTCTGTTGAGAATAATGTTGGCTGTTGGTTTTGTGTATATAACCTTAATTATGTTAAAGAACTTCCCTTCTATCCCTATTTTGTTGAGCATTATAATCAAGCATGAGTGTTGGATTTTGTCAAATGACTTTTTTGCATCCATTAATATGATCATGTGTTATTCCCCCCCTCCATTATTTTACTTATTGGTGGATTATATTGATTGCTTTTCTAATGTTGAACCATCCTTCTATATCTGGTATGAATACCACTTGGCCAGGATATATTATTGTTTTGATATTTTTTTTTGATTCTATGGGATAGGATTTTTTTGAGAATTTTTGTTTCTACATTCATGAAGAATATTGGTCTATAATTTTAATTTATAGTGGTATCTTTGCCTGGTGTGGGTATCAAACCAGGTTTTGTTATGCTTGCTTCATAGAATGAGTTAGAGAAAGTCTATCCTTTTCTATGTTCTGGAATATTTTAATTAGAATCAGTGTCAACTCTTCTCTGAATGTTTGGTAGAATTCTCTGATGTAGCTCTTTGGGCCAGAATTTGTTTTGTTAGGAGTTTTTTATGACCTGTTACATTTCTTCTTTTGTAATTAATGGGTTGGTTTAAATTTTCTACCTCATTCTGTGTTAGTTTGAATAGAAGGTGTGTTTCTAGAAACTTTTCTATTTCTTCTATGTTTTCAAATTTGTCAGAGTACAGTTCTTCATTTAAAAAAGAAAAAAAAAAAAAACTCACTGCTGTCTAGTCGAATATGACTCATAGCAACCCCTTCTTGGGTTTCTGAGGTGGTATCACTATGGAAGTAGATTGTCCAATCTTCCTTCCTAGGAGTGGCTGGTGGGTTTGAAGTTACCTTCTGGTTAGCAGTCAAATGCCTTAGTATTCTGTTATTGTCCTTTTATTTCAGTTGGTTCTATTGTGAAATCACCAATTTCATTTCTTATTTGTGTTATCATCTCCTTCTTTTCCTTTGTTAAATTTGCCAATTGTTTGTCAATTTTATTAATCCTTTCAAAGAATCAACTTCATATCTTATTGATTCATTCTATTGTTTTTGTGTTTTCTATGTCATTTATTTCTGCTTAAATTTCTATTATCTTCTCTTTTTGTGGTGCATGTAGGTTTTTTATTTTGCTGTTCTTTTTCTAATTGTTGGAGATGTTAAGTTGTTGATTTTGATTGTTTCTTCTTTTTGGTGTGTGTGTTAGTTGTTATAAAATGTCCACTGAGCACTGCTTTTGCTGTGTCCCATGATTTTGGTATGTTGTATTTTCATTTCATTTGGTGCAAGGAAATTTTCTTTTCATTGTTTATTTCTTTTATTAACCAAAGCTTTTAAAGCAGGGTATTATTTTATTTCCATGTACTCTGGGGAATGTTCCATGTGCACTGGAAAAGAATGTAAATTGTGCTGTTTTGAGTAGAGTGTCCTATATAAGTCTATGAGATTGAGTTGGTTGATTGTGTTGTTTAGATCTTATATATCTTTTTTGAATTTCTAGTTGTTCTGTCAGAAGAAGGAGGAGGCCATCCATTTCTCAAAGAATTGGCCAGGGAAAACCTTAGGAATAGCAGAGAAACACTGTCTGATACATTACTGAGCAACTTTATCAATAGGCCAGAACTATTGTCCAATACAGAGGAGGAAGATGAGTCACTTAGCTTAGAAATCTCTCAAAGAAGGACTGGAAAAGAGCTGCATTATCAGAGTAAAATCAGCCTTACTCATATGGATAAGGTAAAGCTTTCAAGACCTCCATTTGCTGATGTGGCACCACTCAAATTGAGGAGAAACAGCAGCAAACATCCATTAAAAATCAAAACATGGAATGTACAAAGTATGAATCTGGGAGAATTGGAAGCTGTCAAAAATGAAATGTAACACATAAAGATTGATATCCTAGACATTAGTGAGCTTAAATGGACTGGTTTGGGCCATTTTGAATCAAACAACCATTGATCTACTATGCCACGAACAACAGTTTAAAGAGGAATGGTGTGGCATTCATCATTACAAAGGATGTTTCAAGGTCTGTCCTGAAGTACAATGCAGTCAGTGATAGGATAATATCCATACACCTACAGGGAAGATCCATTAATATGACTATTATTCAAATTTATGCA
>NW_006921696.1:7416853-7433741 GCF_000298275.1 Orycteropus afer afer
AATGACTGGAAACCAGATGAATTGTGGGATGACATCAAGAGCATCATCTATGAAGAAAGCAAGAGGTCACTAAAAAGACAACAAAAGAAGAGAAAACCAAAATGGATGACAGAAGAGACTCTGAAACTTGCCCTTGAGTGGAGAGTAGCTAAAGCAAATGGAAGAAATGACAAGATTAAAGAATTGAACCAAAGATATCAAAGAGCAGCTCGAGAAGACAAAACCAATTACTATAATGAAATGTGCAAAGACCTGGAGTTAGAAAACCAAAAGGGAAGAACACGCTCGGCATTTCTCAAGCTGAAAGAATTGAGGAAAAAATTTAAGCCTCAAGTTGCAATGTTGAAAGATTCTAAGGGTAAAACATTGAATGATGCAGGGAACATCAAAAGAAGATGAAAGAAACACACAGAGTCACTACCAAAAAGAACTGGTCAATCTTCATCCATTTCAGGAGATGGCATATGATCTAGAACCAATGATACTGAAGGAGGAAGTTGAAGCTGCAATGAAGGAATTGGTGAAGAGCAAGGCTCCAGGAATTGATGGAATACTCATTGAGATATTTCAACAAACAGATGCCCCACTGGAGACACCCACTCGGTTATGCCAAGAGATTGGAAGACAGCCACCTGGCCAACTGACTGGAAGAGATCCATATTTTTACTCATTCCAAAGAAAGGTGATCCCACAGAATGTGGAAATTATAGAACAATGTCATTAATATCACACACCAGTAAGGTCTTACTGAAAATAATTCAAAAACGGTTGTAGCAGTACATTGACAGAGAACTTCCTGAGGTGCAAGTTGGATTCAGAAGAGGACGTGGACAAGGGATATCATAGCTATTGTCAGATGGATCTTGGCTCAAGGCAAAGAATACCAGAAAGATGTTTACTTGTACTTTATTGACTATATGCAAAGGCATTTGATTGTGTGGATCATGACAAATTATGGATAACATTGAGAAGAATGGGAATTCCTGAACACTTGATTGTACTTATGAGGAACCTGTACCTTCACCAGGAGGCTGTCGTTCCAACAGAACAAGGGGACACTACATTGTTTAAAATCAGGAAGGGAGTGCATCAAGGTTGTATCTTTTCCCCATACTTATTCAATCTATATGCTGAGGAAATAATCCAAGAAGTTGGACTATATGAAGAAAAGCGTGGCATCAGGATTGGAGGAAGAATCATTAACAACCTGAGCTATGCTGATGATACAACTTTGCTTGCTGAAAATGAGGATGACTTGAGGCACTTATTGATGAAGTTTGAGGAACACAGTCTGCAGTATGGATTACATCTCAATATAAAGAAGACAAAATTCCTCACAACTGGATCAATAAGCAACATCATGATAAATGGAGAAAAGATTGAGGTTGTCAAATAATTCACATTGCTTGGTTCTACAATTGAGACCAATGGAAGGAAGCCACTCTTTGGAAGGAAGATTGAGCAATCTACTTCCATAGTGATACTGCCTCAGAAACCCAAGGAGGGGTCACTATGAGTCAGATCTGACTTAATAGCAATGGGTTTGGTTTGGTTTGTTTTTTTATTCTCTGAGATATTGTGGTGTTATTGTATGTATTTGTTGACTATATGTTGGTTTGCTTCATCCCATTTTATGTATTGTTTTGTTTTATTATATCCAGGCAATGGGGCAATTGCGTTACTCTGGTTGCTGGTTTGGCAGTGCTTGAGTTCTCACTACCCATCTCTGGGTGGATTTGATAGCAAGTGAGGATGTGAGCTTATGTCTCTAATCATTGGTCATATAAAATAACTGGCAGTAGGTTGGGCATGTGTTGAATGACATCAGTAGTCAAACCACTGATGTTAGAGTGGGTGGTGGCATTCACCCAGTGGGTGGACAGCAGATGTGGTACATATGGCTGGGTAGGGTAGCTGGCTCCAGATTGCTGTGGGGAAAAAAGAAAAAGAAGGGGGAGAGAAGAGGAAGAAAAAAGAAAAAAAGAGAAGAAAAGAGAAGAAGAAGAAAAACAAGGAGGATTGGGGTGGGTTGCAACACCTTTAATCATGTTACAACTCTGATCCAATGTAAAGGGAGTTTCCCTGGGATGTGTGGTCTATATCATCTTTTATCTTACAAGAGATAAAAGAAGAGTGAAACAAGCAGAGAGAAAGGGACCTACTGACACCAAGAAAGAAGAGCTGGGAGCAGAGTGCATCCTTTAGACCTACTGTCCCTGCACTGGGAACTTCCTAGATCCAGGGGAAGATTAATGCCAAAACACATGGAGAAAGGAGACAAGGACCTTCCCCAGAGCCCTTAGAGAGAGAAAGCCTTCCCCTAGAGCTGGTGCCCTAAATTCAGGCTTCTAGCCTCCTAAATTGTGAGAGAATAATTTGTTTGTTAAAGTCATCCACTCGTGGAATTTCTCTTATAGCAGCAGTGCATAACTAAGACACCTAGCAAAAGAAAAGCAATTAAATTTGACCTAAGAAGAAGGTGAAAATTTGAAACAACATATTATGCTAAATAAATGAAAAGATGAAAAAACAAACTAACAGGAATTACTTTTTTTCAATATTGTTAACTTTCACAATTGTATAATTATTGACTGAGAGAAGCAAAATGATACTGATAATGATGACAAAATAAGTATAATGAATGTTGACATTTATGTAGAATTTGCTACATACCAGGGATATATATGAATCAATTCTACCTTCTCAACCTGTGAAATGAGTCCTTTTATCATACTCACATTACAGATGTTTAAATTGAGTCACAGAGGAGTCCAAAATCACATAGCTAGTGAGTGGTAGAGCTAAGATTTGAATCCAAGTTGGCTGGCTACAAAGTCTTCATTCTTAATCACTGTGCTATATTGAAAATGCAGAAATGTGATATACAATGGCTCCAATTTTTAAAACAATAATATAATGTTATGTGTGAGTGTGTAGATATACATAGCTGCATTTAGATATAGTTGTTGTTAGCTGCCATTGAGTTGGCACTTGACTCATGGAGACCCCGTTCGCAATGGAATGACCATTGGGATCCAGAGGGTTTTCAGTAGCTTAATTTTGGAACTCAATTGCCAGGCTTTTCTTCCTAGTTTGTGTTAGTCTGGAAGCTCCAATGAAACTTGTTCAGCGTCATAGTAACATACAAATCTCCACTGACAGATGGGTTGTGGCTAGACATGAGATCCATGGGTCAGAAATGTAATCCAGATCTCCCACATGGAAGAAAAGAACTCTACCACTGAACTACTACTGCCTGTATACTTATATGTATATGACATAGTATTATACGAACATGGAGGAAAATGCAGGAGGATGCCACATTATAAAGAAAAGAAGAAAGAGAGAGAGAGAAAAAAAAAAGCAAGCAAAATAGAAAATAAAACACAATTAAAAATAATGTATGCCCTTAGCTCCTAGATTATGGTCTTGAAATACAATTTCTCACCAAAAGAAACAAAGGCTTCTTACAGAAATGACTGACACCAGGCTGGCATTAAAAAATATGCAAGATGAACCTGGAGCATCTTGACACACCAGATAACAAAAACAACCAACACTGTGTCAGAAGGACTTGGGTGCTCACTGAAGGGATTCCTTCTGGTTACAAAAATATTGATAAAATTTTCAGGGATATAATTACAAAACTTTACTAAGAGAAATAAAATAAGACATAAGTTTATACATTGTTCCCATTAAATTGGAAACCAGACAGGAATGCCTACTTCCTGTACAATTTTGTATGGACATCATAGTTAATGCAAAAAATATTAAAAAAAGAAAAAAAAAGAGGTGAGAGAGTTGGGAAAAAAAAAGAAGAAGAAGAAGAGGTAATTTGCCATCATTTGAAGAAAAAACTAATTTTCTACATAGAAAAGCCAAGACAATTTTTTGGCATGCAATGGGAGCTCTGGTGGCATAGTGCCTAATGCATTTGACTGCTAGCCAGAAGGCTGGCAGTTCAAACTCACCAGCCATTCCTCAGAAGGAAGATTGGGCAATCTACTTCTGTAATGATGTTGTTGTTGTTGTTGTTATGTGCCGTAGAGTCAAACCTGACTCATAGCGACCCCTCCTTGGGTTTCCGAGGCAGTATCACTACGGAAGTAGGATTGCCCAACCTTCCTTCCGAGGAGTGGCTGGTGGGTTTGAACCGCCAGCCGTCTGGTTAGCAGGCAAGTGTCTTAGCCACTATGCTAAATGATACCACCTCGGAAACCCAAGGAGGGGTGCTATGAGTCAGATCCGACTCAATGACAGTATGTGACTAGAACTAGTAATAGAGTTTAGCACAGTTGTTGCATATAAGCTCACAATACCAAATCACTATAAATACCAATTAGAAAATGTAATGAAAGAAAAATTCTAAAGCTATAAGGTATCTAGAAAAAGATCTAATAAATGATATGCAATATTTTTATTCAAAAATTATCAAATATTATTGATGGTCAATTAAATGACAAAATCATAAGTAAGAAAGAAATGAAAAGCTCAGGGGATGAAATTTTCTAAATATAAATTTACAAAGCCAAAGAAAATTAAATAAATATTTCAATAGTGTTCTTTGCAGAAATTGGCTAATGTATGTCTATATAAGGGTCAAACAGTCAAGGCATTTGAGAAAGAAGAGGAGTGTAGACTTGCCCTATTAGATATCAAAACTAACTTATTAAAGACCAAAGAATATACAATGGTGCAAGGTTAGACAAATTAATGAACAAATCTGAACAGAAGGCCTACACATAGACCCAAGTATGTATATAACTTTGAAATATAATAGAGGAGGCAAGCCATAGACTGGAGAAAACATTTGCAACACATGAAAGTCTAGTGTCCATTAAAAAGTTTGCACAAAACAATAGCGAATAAAGCAATAATTACATAGAACATATGGCAAATTATATGAACAAACTATTCACAAAGAAGAAAGTAAATGGACAAATAAAGGTGTTTGAACTCAGTAGTTACCATGAAAATTAAAATAAAACACCTTTCAGATTGACAAAAATTTGAAATCCTGATAATCAAATGTTGGTGTAGATGTAAGGAAACAAGAACATTTTCATGGATGCAAAAACTCACCTCCATTGAAGTGATTCTGACTCATAGTAACTGCCATTGGTATTCCAAGGTAGTAAACCTTTACAGAAGTAGATTGTAGAACAATAAATTAGAATGATTGAACATAATACTGAGAGTGATCTCTGTTCCCACATTCTAAAGAGAGCTACCATTGTTGAGCCTGAAAATTCCTGGGCAATAAATCCTTACAGAGGTAGTTTGCCCAGTTTTGCTTCTGCAGAGTGGCTGGTGGGTTTGAACACCAATTTTCTGTTTAGCAGTCAGATGCCTTAGACACTGTGCTACTGGAGCTCCTTGAAATCCACTTAACACATACTAAATAAGGTGTTACCACAAGAATTTTCCCAATCCCTCCTTCATATAAGAAGTCTGTGGGGTGAGGGGCCATCATGAAACTTGCTTGGTCTTGTAGGGAACAGTGTTCATGTTTTTCCCCCTTTTTGTTGTGAGGGCAAAAGAGATGCTTCCCTGCCCCAAAAACAAAGGGAACAAATTCCAAGCAAATCATTTAATGATAACAGAGTTCTAGCAAGAAAGGAAGAATAGCATCTCACACTCCAACTGGAGACCTGGTAAAATGATGAATCCTCATTTAATCTTAGTGTAAGAGTAGAGACAGTAGAGCATGGTGAAGGAGCTCTTGGAATTTGAAAGTGTGAATGGCCAATGAGACTTTTCCCTGTTTCTCACTTGAAGATTTCTGAAGGCGGGAGGCTTGAGCAATTATAGTAGAGTATCAACAAAGCAAAAAGGTAAGAATCACTGCATAGTGCACTTGGAAAATTAAGGATTAGGGCCATCTACATCTTCACCTACACCCAGAGTTCCCATAACTCTCCAAGGATGCAGACAAGGATCTCAGTGGTTCCCATGGAAACATGTGAAGGAAAACAGAGATTAGAGAAAGCAGAGGCAGGGTCAACTAAGGCAAAGTGATTCTGTCTCTGAAAGGGATTTAGGAGCATGAATCATTGAATGGGCTGAAGTGAATCATGACTGCCTCTGCGAAGGGTTTCTTGATGACAGTGGGGGCTGTGATAAGCTGAACAACAATTCCCAAAAAACATATATACTTTTTATGTGCATCATACCACACTACAAATGACATCTAGCAGCAGGCTGAACTACAGTGACCCCGTGAGATCAGGAGCTCTTGCTCACCTAAGTGGGCAATTGTGCATGATCTCTGCTTCCACTCATCCTGTGCTTCCATTTTCAATGATAGAAACTCTAGAGACAAGGCCAGAGATGGAGAGGAAATTTTACAGAGGCAGAATCTGCCCTAATCACTTCCTATTTTGTCTCTCAGATGCTCAGGCATTGCCTTCTCTACAGGTCCCTGTCCTTGTTGTTATGTGCCATGGAGTCAGACCCGACTCATAGCAACCCCTTCTTGGGTTTCTGAGGCAGTATCACTACGGAAGTAGATTGCCCAACCTTCCTTCCAAGGAGTGGCTGGTGGGTTTGAACCGCTAGCCTTCTGGTTTGCAGTCAAGTGGCTTAGGCACTACACAAGAGCTATATATTAGACTGTAGTAGGGACAGGGATAACTTTGAACAGGATGTGAGAATGGGGTTTTAACTGGATAGAACTAAGTTTTAATAGCTAAAAGTGACTAGAAAGTTATAGAATCTACCCAAGAAGACATTAAAAAATCTACTATCCAGCAGAGAAGGAGATTCAGAAGAACATAATTGGCAGCATTAAGTTGAAAACAAACAAAATAACAGTATTATGTTAGCATGTACTCAAGTTGGCATGCCTTGGTAAAACAGTTACAACTACTCTGAAGAGTAATTTGCCAGTATCTAGTAATGTTGGGAGCTCTGGTAGCATAGTGGCTAAGGCACTTGACTGCTCACCAGAAGGCTGGAGGTTCAAACCCACTAGCTACTCCTCAGAAGGAAGGTTGGGCAATCCTACTTCCGTAGTGATACTGCCTTGGAAACCCAAGGAGGGGTCGCTATGAGTCGGGTCCGACTCTGTGGCACATAACAACAACAAATACTTCACTGGTTTTGCTCTTCTAGAGAACTCAGTCTAAGGAGGGGATTTCAAATCTATCTCTAATTTTCATCCTTGAAAACAAAAACTGAAACGAGTATGACAAGATTACAACATTTTAAAAAAACTCTGGAAGTAAGCAAAAATTTGTATGATTCTTAGCCAAATTTCACAATTGATATTACCTCTCTAAAGTCCATTTCGGTAGCCCTCCCCTCCTGTAAAATCCCACTTTACTGAGACATGCCAGTGCTGTGTGCCATAACTACTCTGCAGAAGCAAACTGATATCTTCTATTGACATTTAATGTAAATTAAACAGCTTATTACTCTCAGAGATATCTAGTCATGTAATTGTTGACTCTAGATCTGCATGTGCTTTCAAAACATTCCAAATTTCAGGGAACAGGTGGTCCGGTCTTTGTAATTATCGTGTTCTTTTTCCGGCAAAAGCACTTTTCCCCAGGCTCCTGAAGTCACATCTGTGAAGCAACCTTTGATATGCATGTGTGTAATTCAAGCCCAGCTCAATAGAAAGAAATTAGCTTGAGTGTTGTTTTATTATTAGATTAATGCAGAAGATTTGCACAGGGAGATGGTAGTATTCATAGCACTGCATATAATTTCATGAACACTTGCTTCATTTCCCTAGATGGATAGAGTGACCAAACACATGACAGATCTCAGTTTTATTTACATATACAATTCTTTGCTGAAGGATATGTGGATAGAGAAATATAGGCAGAGGGTTGGTTGAGTTGGGAATTAGGAACGTGATGCTCTCATGACTTTTTCTCCCTCTGAGTAGTCTACCCAGGGCAGAGACTGTTTCTTTGCAGTGTGCAAGCTGGGAAGCAGGATCAAGCTGTTTGGCTGCACACATACAGGAGGACTGCCATCAGCTACTGCAGACAGTTCAATAACTTCCCTACTTGAATTGGATTTAATATCCAGGTTCATGTTAAATTATTTTTAATATCATTCAAAACCAAATTCACAATATTATTTTCATAAGGACAAACAACATCTTTGTAATATATCAAGCAGTTTGTCCATTGGCAAATTCATTGTAAACTTACCAGTACTCATTTTTTTAAAAAAAGTACTTCATGAGGCCTTTTACTACCAATATGAGACTACATACAAACACTCAATTTGATAACCACAGCAAAATAACAAAATATTCAATGTCTGTAATCCTTAAAATGTAGCAAACACACTCAATTGAAGCTTGTCACTCACAAAGCTGTATGGGAAAAGCTAATTAGAAAAAATGTGTTAGAGGTTAAGGAAAACATTCTAAATCAACAGAATATTAAAAGCAGGATAATTTTAAGGGATTATGTTGATTTTTTAAATGCAATATATTTATAGATTTAATTAATGAGTTATAAAATGAATATATTTATTAAGATTCAGATTTTACAAATGTGCAGAGAAAAGAATTATAAAGGGGGAGATGTATGGCATACTCAATTGTAAAATTTTCACAAGAGCCACAAGAAATTAGGAAATTCCAAATATGATGGAAAATTTTAACATAAATTTGCAGTTTGAGATTATAATTTATGATGTATCTACAATGCTAAAAGAGGAAACAATATTCTAAGCACATTCATGCTCAGTTTATCAAATTGTGAGGTTGTAAAATGGGGGATAATAACTGTGGTAGTTAAAGTTGTATGCCAAGTTGGTTGGGCCTGGTTAAGAAGCTGGGTAGCTAGTGGTCGTTATTCCCTATGGTGAGATTAGTAATTAACTCCATGGTGGAATCTATTGGAGTAGCTGAGTAGGTGTTTTGGGTATGTGGTCTGCTTTCCATATATAAGAAACAGCTTTTGGAACAGTTTCTAGCTTATGGCATACTTGAACCCTGCATGTAGCCATGTCATTGTTCAGCAGCCTGCCATGCTCTGCCAACACTGGGACTTTCAATGGACTTGAATTAATGGCCTGCCATGTGGTTTGGTAACATGGAGACTGTGCCTTATTACTTGTTGACCTTGGGTTTGTCAGCCTCAGCAGCCAGCAGCTGTCTGAGTAAAGAAAAGCCTCTAGCTTCAGTGGGCCAGGAGGAGCAGGAGGCCGAGCTGAGGCCCAAGGTTGAGGGGCTTTCACACAGTCCCTGGAGCCTGGCACTCTGAACTCAGACTTAAAGCCTCCAAAATTGTAAAAGAATAAACTCCTGTTTGTTCAAGCCATCCCATTTGTGGTATATTTCTGTCAGAGCAGCACTAGGTAACCAGAACAATAATACTTACTGAATATTTTGGATTCTTTATATAATTAAATTAAAAAATTACAAAATACTTGGCACAGAAATGTTAATATTTCCCCTCTCTTATTCTTGAGAAGATTGGTTATGGAGGCCAGAATTTGATGAGGAATCAAAGAAATAAAACTTCTGACACTACCAGCTAAATTAGTAAACTAAATGTTGTTTACTAATCTTTCTCTTATGATAAGATTTTGGTTCTATTTAAATAAGAACAGTCTTGTTTCTTAATGCAGACCAATTTCACTTAATGATTAAATCATTACTTGTTTGACGATTTTTTTTTTTTTTGCATTTTGTTTAAGAATTCAATTCCACAACAGCCAGATGCATTTAGAATGAAACAAAACAGTTATTTGTTCCTTTTATTCAGTTGACTTATACTTATTGAGGGCATGCATTCATTGCATTATACTTGCTATAGCTGGAGATATAACATGGTCCCTGCCCTGAAAGAGAAGCAGGTGTGCTTAGGATTTAATAATTGAAAAAATAGAAAAGTCTTCTGATATTACTTCAGAATCTGATATGTTTTAACATGCACCATCATCTAACTTAATAAAGAGTTCTATAAAAAATGTCTTTAAACTTTCCTAAGGTATCTGACTGCAAACCAGAAGGTTGGTGGTTTAAACCCACCAGCCACTTCTCAGAAGCAAGACTGGTCAATCTACTTCTGTAAAGATTTACCATCTCGGAAACCCAAAGGGGTTGCTATGAGTCGGAATTGACTCGACGGTAGTGAGTTTGGTTTTTGGGTTTTTAATACAACAATAACAGACTTTCTCTCTTTTTACTACATTATATCCTCTATGGAAGCTCTGGTGGCATAGTGCTTAGGGCATTTGACTCTAACCAGAAGGTTGGCAGTTCAATCTCGATATATATTTATTGAGTGGTATAATTATTTAATTTCTTGTACCTCATCTAAATAAGGGTCTGCTAAAAGTGTCCAAGTAGTGTTGTTGTTGTTGTTGTTAAGTTCTGTCGAGTCGTTTCCGACTCATAGCGACCCCATGCACAGCAGAACAAAACACTGCCTGATCCCGCACCAGCCCCACAATCCCTGCTATACTTGAGCCCATCATCGCAGCCACCATGTCAATCCATCTTGTTGAAGGCCTCCCTCTCTTTCGTCGACCCTCCACCCTACCAAGTATGACATCCTTCTCCAGGGAATGGTCCCTTCTGACAACATGACCAAAATAGGTGAGACGAAGTCTGGCCATTCTTGCTTCCAAGGAACATTCTGGCTGCACTTCCTCCAGGACAGATCTGTTAGTTCTTTTTGCAGTCCATGGGATTTTCAGCATTCTTCGCCAGCACCACAACTCCAAAGCATCAACTCTTCTTCGGTCTTCCTTATTCATTGTCCAGCTCTCACATGCATACGAGGCGATTGGAAATATCATGGCTTGTGTCAGGCGCACCTTAGTCCTCAAGGAGATATCCTTGCTCCTCAGCACTTGATACAGTTCCTTCGCAGTTGACTTTACCAATGCTACACATCGTCTAATGTCCTGACTGCTGCTTCCGTTGGCATCGATTGTAGAACCAAGCAACGTGAATTCTTTGACAACCTCAATCTTCTCTCCATTTATTGTGATGCTGCTCATTGGTCCAGTTGTGAGGATTTTTGTTTTCTTTATATTGAGACGTAATCCATACTGCACACTGTATTCTTCAACCTTCATCAGTAGATGCCTTAAGTCATCCTCACTTTCAGCAAGCAAAGTTGTATTGTCTGCATATCTCAGGTTGTTAATGATTCTTCCTCCAATCCTGATACCACGTCTAAGTAGTAGTGTTATGGAATTAGCTTACCCTTATTTTAGCCATCAGTAGAAAAACATTTCTCAGTCTCACTCATTATCCAGAAAAGGTTTACATGCCCACACTTAAACCAACTATCAGAAAGAGAAATAGGATCATTCAGGTTTTATCTTTAAGACATGTGGGGGGATCCTGTGGCTTCCAGCCAAACAAAAGACAGGCATATGAGCTAAACATTTACATTAGGTAGATACACTCCTTGGAGAGATCAATCATGGGAGAAAAAAAGGGCTGTGTATGCACAGGGAGATAGCTCCGGGGGCAGGAGTGCATGGAGGGAAGGACACAGGGAAGAGGTAACTATGGGAAGGAAGTGGGAGGGGAACTGTTATACTGTGGTAAATTGTAATCAATGTCATGAGACAAAGTGTATGTGAGCTGCTGTATGGAAATTTGCTCTGTAAACTTTCACCCAAATCACAATAAAAATTAAAAGTAAGAAAGAAAAAGACATCTAAGGAGATAGGTAGAAACACAAATAAAATTAAGCTTTTCCAATGAGAAAGAGAGGTAAATGACTGTGAGGAGACCACCATTATGTCTATCAGGGCAGTAATGTCTTTTATCAAACAGGCAATACTGTGAGACTTAGGGAAATTTACATGTAGAAAGAAGACCCTACCAAGGATCTTTTGGAAGGACTATGAGTTTAGGTGGGTAGTTAGTTATGTAGATCAATTGGAAGATCAGGAGACATGGGGCAAATTGAAGCAAATCTGAAGTTTAATAACCAGAAATATACAAATCTAGGGAGATTTGGTGAAATCAAACCCAGAACCAGTCTTCTAGAAACAAAGTTTTTTTTTTTTTTTTTTTTTTTTAGGTTTAATTGAGCATATTAAAATAAAATGATTGCAAATGCACTATGGGAAAGAAATTTTGTCTCAAGAAAAGGGTACTAGTCCTGCTCCTTGGAATAATAGTCTGAAAGGACTGAGTTAGGCATTACTCTGTAAATACTCTCCTCCAGCCACAAGAATAATTGAGTAAAGCTTGAGCCTTAGGCAAATTTTGTGCAAATATCAACTGAAGGAGTGCACTGGAAATAAATCTCTAGGCATGCTGTAAGAAGCCCTGGTGGCACAATAATCAAATGCTAGTTTTAACTGAAAGATTAGCTGTTCAAACCCACCCCAACCACTCCACTAGAGAAAAAAAAATTGGCAATCTGCTCCTATGAAGACCAAACCCAAACCAAAGTCACTGCCTTCGAGTGGGATCCGACTCATAGCGACTTGGAAATTTTATGGGGCAGTTCTATTCATATAGGGTCACTATGAGTCAAAGTCCACTTGAAAGCATACAACAAGAGATGCTAGAAGGAATCTTGGTGGCACAACAATTAAGCACTTGGCTGTGGGGAGAAATACCTGATGATCTGTTTCCATAAAGATTCCCAGAGCCAAAACCAACCCATTTGGACAGAGTAGAATTGTCCCATACTGTTTCCAAGGCTGTAAGTCTTTATGGAAGCAGATTGCCTCATCTTTCTCTTATGGAGAGGCTGATGGGTTTGAACGCTAATTTTTGCTTAGCATCCTAATGTTTTAACCACAGTGCCACCAGAGGTCCATACTCATAAAGACTATAGCCTAGAAAACCCAATGGAACAGTTCTACTTTAACACACATGAGGTTGCCATGACTCAGAGTTGACAGCAACTAACTAGGTAAGCTGTACCTGATTGTTGGAATTGTTTATTGTATAACCTGGTAAATTATGGACTGCAGCTAAGAATGGGAGCTAAATCTACATTCCTTCAGGTGCTAGAAAGGAGCCCTGGTGGCACAGTGGTTAAATGTTCCACTGCTAACCAAAAGTTCTGCAGTTCAAATCCACCAACCACTTAGCAGGAGAAAGATGTGGCAGTCTGCTTGTGTAAAGATTACAACCCTTGGAAACCCTGTGGGACAGTTCTACTCTGTCCTAGTAGGTTGCTCTGAGTCAGAATTGAGTCAATGGCAGTGGGGTGGTTTTTTTGTTGGGGGGGGGTCAGATTTTCAGATACTAGAAGACTAGCAAAGTATTTGTGCTGAAAAAACTCAAGACCATGAGGCTATCCTGTGCTGACATGACCCAAACTAATGTTATTTCTTATTGCTCAACACTTAAGCACATCCCACAGGGTAACTGAATAGTGACACTACATCTGGGAGTCTGCAGCCTCTGTGGTGCTGTTTTTATGCATGATCCCAGTACTGTATCCTTTCTTAGTGTTAAAAACAACTTTAACCTGAGTAAACCTACTCTGTTTTCTAAATTTGAATTATAATACAAAACTGAAACACATTCTGGTAGTCTTACAGGTACATAATATAGTCATAAATAAAATTTTGACATGTTGCTAAGCCAACCACTGAGCAAGAGTTTTTTAAAGCACTATAACTAATAATAATAATAATAATAACAAAATGTGTTTCTCACATAGAATTTAATTTGAAAAAATAATAAAAAAGTATAAACCAGCATTAATCTCATTAAGAAATATATTTCTAATAAAATTTACTTTAATTTAAAGATAAAATAAAGTACTCTAACTAATAATAAAGAAGCCCTAGAGGTAATGGTTAAGTACTTGGCTACTAACAGAAAAGTTAGAGATACAAATCCACCAGTGGCTTCATAGGGGTAAAAGATAGGGTGATCTGCTTCTATAAAGATTACAGCCTAGGAAACCAGACAGGGCAGTTCTACTCTGTACTATGAGGTTGCTATGTGTTGTAATAGACACAGTGGCAAATGACAACTTATAACAGCATTGCCTCCATGGTTTTACATGAGGATGAGCCTCAAGGTGATGAGGTAAGTGGTCACAAACCTAGGGATTAAAGAGTGGTGATGACCATGAACTAAGCAGGAAATTTTAATTCCATTCATATGTTTGTACTCCCATAATTGACACTGTAGCCCAATGAGAGGCATCCTTCTGCAAAAAGCAATATTGGAGAGTAGTACTTATTATGCTGTTTTCTGGAGAAGGTACAGAAAAGGATCTTTCACTTGTAAGTTTCACAATTAGAGTTGCTTACTTCAAAATTCTCTAATTTTCCAGAAGGCATTAGTGATAACTTACTCAACCAGATGATCCCTAAATTAGCAAGAAAAGTTCAAATACACTACTTGAATAGTCACCATCCCCTCTCCAAGTTCCAATCAAATTAAATACAACCCCAGTTAAATTAAAATTAAAAGCAACCCCAGTCAGAGGCAAGGGCTAACTAAGACCATTTATTATGCCCTCCTACTGTAGCTCCTCTACAATAGAAATAGGCTCACATCTCATGGCTTGATGGCTACCACCCCCCTGGATGCTGTACCAAAATTAAGGGTTTACTGCTCATTGTTTTATTTTACTTACAATCCACCTCAGAGAAACAAGGTTTAATTAGGAGTGGAAAATATGACATCTGAGGAAACATTATCAGTTTTATATATACTAAAATTTTGGCCTTTACTGATCTACTGGCATAAGGAAAAAATGTTATTAATACATATTTATTTTATGTCTAAGGAGAGGAAAAAGAAAGCTAGCATCATTAAGAGTAAATAAGATTGACCCTGAGGCCCTCATTTGGCTTGCATGCCAGATGGTTACGATCACCCTCAGGACATTAGCTATTCTAGAGGAGAATTCCACAGCAGGAAGCATTCACAAAACCTCTTCACCCTTTCGTATGAATGCAACTTAACACAATTTACACATGCCCACAAAAATGTATGGATGTCTGTATATTAAGTTCCCCTCAGAAAATGAGCGAGTAGCATAAAAAGAAACTGAAGATTACATAAATAGCACAAACACAGAAAGAAGCAAGAAAATGGCAAAACTGACACTTCCCCCACTCCTAGTAAGAGTTTTTACCTCATCAGCAAGATTTGAAGTAAAAGAAATAAACATTTAATCAGATCTGACAAGAAGTAGGCAATTCAAAAAATTATTTAAAAGAGTAGAGCACAAATTTATACCCAGTCACTGAGTAAGGTGTGCTTCAGGGTTGTAACCTTGTACCATACTTATTCAATCTGTATGCTGAGGAAATCATCCGAGAAGCCAGATGATATGAAGAAAATCACAGCATCAGGATTGGAGGAAGACTCATTAATAACCTGAGATATGCAGATGACAAAACCTTGCTTGTTGACAGTGAAGAAGACTTTAAGCACTTACTGGTGAAGATGAAAGACTACAGCTTTCAAGATGGATTACACCTCAACATAAAGAAAACAAAAGCCCTCACAACTGGACCAATAAACAACATCTGAATAAGTGGAGAAAATATTGAAATTGTCCAAGATTTCATTTTACTTGGATCCACAATTAATGTCCATAGAAGTAGCAGTCAAGAAATCAAACAATGCATTGCATTGGGTAAATCTACTGTGAAAGACCTCTTTAAAGTGTTTAAAAGCAAAACCATCACTTTGAAGATCAGAGTCCACCTGACACAAGCCATAGTATTTTCAATAGCTTCACATACACGTGAGAGCTGGACTGTGAATTTGGAAGATTGCTGAAGAATTGATACTTTTGAATTGTGGTGTTGGCGATATTGTATGTACCATGGACTGCGAGAACAAACAAATCTCTCTTGGAGGAAGTATAGCCAGAATGTTCCTTAGAAGCAAGAATGGGCAGACTTTGTCTCTCATACTTTGGTCATGAAACCGAGTGGAGTCAAAGTGCAGCCTTCGTCCCAGGTTGGAGACAAGTAAGTAAACATAATAACTCAGTTCCTTAAGAGCTGAATAGGATGAAAGCTCAAACTATTCCCCCACCCTGGTTAAGACAGATAGGATCCCGGTTGGAGGCAAATAAACAAACATAATCACTCAGTTCCTTAAGATCTTTTCATGCTATTTCCCCTAGAAACAGCTAATAAGCACGTTAAAGTGCCTCAGGAAACAACTTGAAAATTAACCTTGGCCCGCGGACATGCGTAGTGAATAAAACAGAAACAAAGTTGCTGGGAACTGACATTCTCTCCTCTGCCTAAGCCTCAATCAACTGTTGACAAGAAGCCGCTGTGTCTCATCCAGTGCACAAGCGCACTGCATCAAAAACTGACTGTCCCTTTAAACCAAGGCTAAGGAAATTTCAGCCAATCGTCAACTATTTCATGCCTAAATTCCTGAAATTTTTATGAATATGCGTAACACTTTCTCCTGAAACTTACAAAAACTGTAGTTCTATTTAGATTTGTGGAGTCAGATTTGGGTAAAGACCCTGTCTCCTTGCACTGCTGTTTTGCAATAAATAATTTTCTCTCCTCTAAATCACACAGTGTGCAAATTGTTTTGGCCTGACTGCATACCTCTCTCTGGTAGCATAGTGGCTAAGGCACTTGACTGCTAACCAGAAGGCTGGCGGTTCAAATCCACCAGCCACTCCCCAGAAGGAAGATGGGGCAATGTACTTCCGTAGTGATACTGTTGTGCCCAGGTTATGAAGAAGTAGTTCGGGGTGAATAAATTGCCAACATGTGACAATGCAAAAAGCAATAGAAAAGTTTATTAGCTAACTTAAGTTAGGGTCCTTGCTTTCACCCTCACAGTGGGTTGAGCAAAAGACCCCGTGCTCTTACATTAAGAAATATTTATAGAGAAACATAGGGTGGAGTAGATAATTTGGTTTTTATGATAGGGGTTTGGGAATTTGGGGCAGGTTGGAATTCTCCCGGTTTCAAAGGTGAGTGA
>NW_006921696.1:7442666-7452831 GCF_000298275.1 Orycteropus afer afer
GGTGGGTGAGAGGCTTCTTGAAGCCATGCAGATTTCTGATAAAAGGCTCTGAGGTATGGGACATTTACTACAGGTATTAGGGCTCAGCATGGGACGTGTCAATCTACCTGGAGGCATTAGGGCTCAGCATGGGACGTGTCAATCTCCATACTAAAGGCTTCTGGTTAAGAGACCTTTCAGGCTTTACTATACTGCCTTGGAAACCCAAGAAGGGGTCGCTATGAGTTGGGTCCGACTCGAGGGCACATAACAACAACAACAACAATGACTGCACACTGGCCAGGGACCCGCGTTTGGTCTGACGTCAGTCATGTTTTTAAAAGGGACCAGTTCCTGGAGAAGGATATCGTGCTGGGTAAAGCAGAAAGTCAGAGAAACAGGGGAAGACCCTCAATGAGATGGATTGACACAGTGGCTGCAACAATGGGCTTAAGCACAGCAACAATAGTCAGGATCTCAGGACCAGGCAGTGTTTCATTCTGTGGTATATAGATGGTGGCTACTCTGAGTCTGAACCAACTTGACAGCACCTAACAAAAACAACATCTGAGTAAGGAAATACATGAACTTAAGTTTGTGTTGTAGTTTGGGACATAAAGCAATGGTGACTTTGTTTACACGATACTTAAGAAGAATAAATGCATAGAATTAGGAATGCAGACTCAGATTTTGACTGAAGACATAAGCCATCAAAGTAGTAAAGAGATTGCTGCATTAAACCACTGGTATAATACTTACAGATGATACTCACATTTGTTAAAAAAAAAAAAAAAAAAATCTTAGTTAAAATGTTTTCTAGCAACTTTAATAAGTCTGCTTAGATTTCTGTACCATTTAATATCAGGCGGTATACAACTTGTGATATTAAATTATTAAAAGCCCCACTGACTTCAGTTTCATACTTTTATGTTTTTAATGGCCCAATATACTTATTTTTGAAACTTGTAAATTTCTTATAAAAATTAAAAACTTCTTTTATGATAAATGATTCATGAAAGTCTTAGAATGATACTAATAAGAATATAAATGCAAATCATATGTTCAATTTCCTAAATTGAAATATTGTTTTGCGTAAGAAAAGAAAAGGTACATTTAAATGTATAATATACCCATGCATTGGTGTCTCTCAAGCATCAATAACCAAACTTCATAGTGAAAAATATTGCACTAGTGGTTTAGGAGTGAAATGATACTGTAGGTGCAAATAGAGTCATTTATGTTTATTTATAGAACCCCTCATGGCATAGTGGTTAAAGGTCTCAGGGCAGTTCAAACCAACCAGCCACTGTGCAGAAGAAAGATGTCTGTTGCCATAACGATTGACAACCTTGAAAACCCTAAGGGCAGTTCTACTCTGTCTTATAGGGTAGTTAAGACCTGGAATTAACTAGACTCCAGTGGCTTTTTTTTTTTTTTTTTTCATATATGACTTCTTGGTTTAGAAATAGAATTACATAGGCTTAAACTTTCATATCTCATTTCTGGGTTTAGTATATGAATTTTTAATTTTATGTGTCAACACAAAATATTTGATGGCTTTGTGAAAATAACTTTAATGTACAGAAATTACTAGCACTAGAGTGAGAAAATTTAAATAGAAATAGTTACTGTAATCAGTTACTACTGAATTATTATTATTTGATACAGAGGAAATAAAATGTGAAATATTCCCTTGGAGGCAAAAATATACAATCACATTTCTATGAAAATGAGGGTAATAAACATTTATGTCTAGACTCTCCATGTATGCCTAAAGAATTTATAAAACTGTTTATGAATAAATATAAAGTGGAATTTTAGTAAAATAAACCAAAACTATTGCCGTTGAGTTGATTATGTCTTATAGCAACCCTATAAGACTATCCCTAAGACTTCTAAGTCTATAACCTTTATGGATGCAGACTGCCATATTTTTCTCCCATGGAGCAGCTGGTAGCTTGAACCCCTGACCTTTCAGTTAGCAGCCTAGCTCTTAACCACTGTGCCACTCAAAACCAGAAACCAAACTCACTGCCATCCAGTAGATTCCGACTCATAGTGACCCCATTGGGTGTCCAAGATTGTAAGTCTTTACGGAAGTAGATTGTCCAATTTTTCTTCCCTGGAGAGGGTGGCTCTGAATAAATATGTTAATGGTCCTTTTGTCTTTAAAAAAGAAAAAAGCACAGTGTATCATCGAGAGTCAGATATACTATACATGGAAATTTACCTTACTCCCCAAAACATTCTAAAATAAATAGTTATAAAATATTTTGGAATAAATATTTTTAAAATTATTTTAAATTATAAATTGTATGTATTAGTTAAAGCCACCCTAGATGCCATAATAACTAAACTCAAAAATGTTTAATTACTCAAATAGAAGTTTATTTCTTACTGTATATGTCTGTGTCCCATCAGGAGATTAAAAACGACACAGTAATTTAAACAGAGAAAGTTTAACCCAAAGAATTATTAACTATCACAGGGTCTAGGGGTAACAATGGATTCAGTAGTAAGCAGTAAAAAGAACTCTAAAGAGCAAAGATTCAACAGATCATGAGCAACCACGACTCTTAGGCCAGAGATAGATCACCCAAGGAAGAAGCCCCCACTCCCAGGACTGAGATCCTGCCCTTACTGGACAGGGAAAACCTTGGCTCACTAGATGGCAGAAAAGTCACTGCAGTTCCTTGTGGAGAGAACCTGCCAGAAACCTCGCCTCAAATGCACCTGCAAAAGCTATTCACGGGAAAGTGTCTCACTGGAGGCACTTTGCTACAAAAATCACTAGGGGGAAGCTTCTGGATGCTGACTGCTGCGGACTGCTGTACATTGTTGCAAAATACTTAAAGGGCTCAGATTCTAGCCAGTCTTTCTTAGAGACTGCTTCTCTTAATTTATTGTTTTATTAATCCTTGCAAGGATGCATCTCTCACATGACCTGGGTGATGGTAATGTGTGTGCAATATTCCCAGATGTCAGCTGGACCCTGCTTGCCTACTGAGATCTGATGAGGAGAGTAGTGTTTGTATACATACACCCACATGTCAGCTAAAATTCTTTCTGGTCATTGAGTTTAGATAAGAGTTCCCCAAAGTCCTAATTCCTTGCCCCACTGAGGTCCTGAAAATTTCCAGAGTCCATAAATTCTCATAGCTCTTCCATGCCCAACTCTGGCTTTCAAACATGTTATTGTTATATTCCTCATTGCTTGGACTCAGATATGAAACCCAGACTTCTCTTTGGTTTCCACCAATGAGTATTTCACTATTCCTTAAATACTGCTTTAAACAATGCATTCATAGGCACAGGTGACTATTGTGAAGATTTGAGAATGATGAGGAAGCTTAAATTACAGCAACAGGAGCAGTTTTGAATTATATATGATGTGGCCTCCTGCCCTTTAATAACTACTTCTGGGAAATTTCTGAGGCCCTTCACCTGATCTGGTGTCCTTCTTCACAATATCTCACTGCTCCCTTTCTCCTAAATCTCTTTTTGTCACTCAAGAAAAAAAAAAAATTCTCCTTTTTTATCATACAGAACAATTTAACCATATTTATGTATTTGTTTCTTAGGTTTCTGCTCATACCAGTGTTATTAACTACATAACTTAGGTTTCTGCTGATACCAGTATTATTAACAGAAGGTCTTACCTTCTGCTCCCAAGAAGTTTTGCACATGCTTCAGAGAAATCCACAAACTGTCCTTTAAGCTACAATTTTCACATTATTTCACATAAATAAAAAAAAAATTACTTGAATATTCACTATAGTAAAATGATTTCTACTGAATCAGCATTCCCTAAGAGAGCTCCATGGTGCACCAATTCTGAGAAAATTTATGGGAAGGAGTGAGGGAAGATAGTGGAATGCATGGTCAAGTTATTTTAAGAATGCTTGCATTCTAGATTCCCTGTCTCAAAAATCCGTAATGCACACTGATCATATTGAAAGCTGTGAGAAGTCCTACACTAAGAAATATACTTAGTTATGATTTATAGCTAACTTACTATGATTAGTAGCCAACTTGCTTGATAACATAACGTTTTGTTCACAAAATGTCTTCCAATGTTGTACAGAATAAAGTTTGGAAAACTCTGGGTTAGAGAATCCCTAAGGTCCCTTCTAGCTGTGATGTTCTGAAACACTACAATGCTAAAGTGCCTATGTGATCAATGAGGAAACAACTGGCAGAGAATCAGCCTACCAGGATGGCCAGAATGGGAGCTGTTAAGTGCCTTCTTGCTGTAAGGACCTTCTCAAGTGACCACTACTTCTACTCAGAGCTTTGGGCCATCTGTTTATTCTGAGAGTGTGGCAGAGCCACTCAGAGACTCAGCCAGCAAAGATCAGAAAAAAAGAAGAGGATTTCCCATGGGTGCAGAAAGTTTCCTAGACCTCTATGTTCATCACCAAGACTATTGAGGAAGAGCTGTGGCTCTGAGTCTGCCAAACCTCCCCTCACTGTATTCATCTATTCTGGAATTCCTATCCTTGTGAGATGACACTTCTTTCTTAGTATTCAGTCTTTCACTAATCCTGCTCTTGTCTCTTGATCCTTTTAGCCAAAGATACCCTTGATGGTGATTGAATTTTATAGCAAGTCAACAGTCTAGACAATGGAGGACTTTCAAAGCCCCTTTTAGTCTTGACACTATGACTAACTAGTTCATGAAGTACAACATTCTGACTAGTGAATTTGAAGGAAAAAAAAATTAATGAGAAATACTATTGGACAACACAATGTGCTCTTGTTTATTGTCACTAAAGCACAGACCCAGGTCTTATCAATTTAAAAGTGTCTCGAAAATCACAGAAGGTGATATAAATACAGTAAATCATGAGTACTCCCTGCCACTTTCTGTGAGAAAGTAATCCCATTCTGTTTGTGTGCACTTCAAATGTTGGAATACATATGTGTTGAATTCTCATTCTTTCTCCTCTCAGACAAATTAATTCTGATTGATAGAAACTTCTTTAGAAAACACAAGCCATGTGCCCTGATAATCTGTTTTGTGAATTTCCAGTTTGATGTCCTAATGAATGTATGCTATAAATGCATGCTCTTTATTGTGATGATTATGAAACCCTTTGAAAATATGATAAAAGGGGGTGTTCCTGATAGAGAGAAAATTCTTCTATGCATTTTATCAGTTCAGATAGAATTTGACTATGAAAAAGAAGAAAGCCACACTAGTCACTTCAACAAAGTGGGGAGGTATTTGTTTTCCAGTGTTGAGAAATCCAGGGCTGCCATAGCAGTTCTACAACACAAGCAGTTAGTTCAATGACTTCTCTTCTCTTTTCTACTCACTCATTCTTAGCAAGATGGCTGCTTCACTTTCAAAACTGAATTTCTCTTTTAGACAGAGAAAAGGGCAAAAAGAATCTGCCAGCTGAGCCAAGTCATTCTGTTACAGAACTTGACCAGATGCCTCACTCAGTAACTTCTGTCTCTATTTTCTTGATCAGAATTGTGTCACTTGTGAACTAGTACCTGCAAGAGAGACTGAGAAATAAGGATATTTGTTGTTGTTGTTATGTGCCGTCAAGTCGGACCCGACTCATAGCGACCCTTGCTTGGGTTTCTGAGGCAGCATCACTACGGAAGTAGTTGCCCAACCTTCCTTAGCTGGCCACATTTATCCCCTCAAACAAAATCCAGCAGTGCTTGCCACATGCCCATATAAAAAAATATATTGTGCACATTTAACAGGGAACTCTTCTAAGGAGATTCCAGTTTAAGAATCACTGGTTTAATATTACCCAAAGGTATGGCAGCAAATGAGCTCCTAGTTATTAAAATCGTCAGTGGTCTGTAGATTGGCAATTCATAATTTAACATTCACAGTGGTAAGATGATGACTGTGTGTAATAGCCTAAAGTAGTGTCTGTTGAGGTGTGATCCACAGCTTCTGTTAGATATATCTATGGTGCTTCTGGAACATGTAGATTTGTTGAGTGATGAATCAAAATTTTTAGGGATGGTACTATTTTCATCTCCATTAATGATTCTTATACATAGTAACAACTCTTAGAGAATCCTTGGCCTAAATTCAAATGTGTATGGACTCCAGGAAGTAACACAAATGAGTGAACCCCCTGAGGATAAGACAATAGAGAATTGTGGAAACTGTTTAATATATGACCCAACTAAAAGAGGCAGCTACTACTCAATGCCTGTTTATGGTGGCCACATGGCAATACAGACCCACTATTTCTACTTCTTTTAATTTTTTACTGTTGTTGTTGTTGTTATTTGCCGTCGAGTCAGCCCCGACTCACAGCGACCCCTCCTTCGGTTTCCGAGGCAGTATCACTACGGAAGTAGGATTGCCCAACCTTCCTTCTGAGGAGTGGCTGGTGGGTTTGAACCGCCAGCCTTCTGGTTAGCAGTCAAGTGCCTTAGGCACTATGCTACCAGAGCTTACTAGGACAATAAAAATCTAGATTTGTAGGTATGACCTTCTGATTATTAAATGTTGATAATCAATTAAGAAATTTCAGAGATTGTTTTTGGGTGAATCAAAAGAGGTCTATGAGTTGGCAGTTCACAACCTCTAAACCAGAGTACACACTGGCATTTGGGAGTAAAAACAGTATTAGAATTTATCTCGTAGCTGGGCTAGTGTCAATAAAACTGAGCCAAATGCCCAGATCACCAAACCCTTACTCCAATTTGACTCCTTGTATAACTTTTATACTTTGTTACTGTTTGTCTCCGAGTCAATTCTGACTTATAGTTATGCCATATGACAGAGTAAAACTACCTCACGGGGCTTTGTAGGCTGTAATGTTTGCAGGAGCAGATTGCCGGGGCTTTTCTCCCACAGAGAAGTTGATGGGTTAGAATCACAGACCTTTTGGTTAGCAGCCCAATGAGTGCTGAACCACTGTGCCACAAAGCCTCCTTACTTTCACATGTAAAAACCTCAAATTCTAGTTCTAAGACAGATTATCATTCAGGTAATAACAATATTGATAATATTTAATATTAAAATCTTGAGAAGTGTGCCTAGTTTCCCATCAGTATAATCCAAAAGATGTCCCCATACAACACTCCTCAACAAAAATCAATAAGAAATAAACACAAATAGGTTAAATTAAAAATGCATAGCTCACCACCAGCCAGTCCTGGGAAGGAAAACTGGGCAATCTACTTCCATAGCGTTACTGCCTCGGAAACCAAAGGCAGAGATGCTATGAGTCAGATTCCACTCAACGGCAGTGACTTTGGGGTTTTTTATTTATTTATTTGTTTGTTTGTTTGTTTCTAGCTCATCTCAAATTATGTGGAACAGGAATAGAACAGAAGCAGACAGTGAAATGTAAGGGCTGACCCTGAAACTACTGAATTAAAGACAGTTAAGGGTCAGGGCTGTTCAGTGATTGAGTCTTCTCTAGCAGTGAGTACTTAAGGGTGTCTCACGGAGACCAAGAAAAACCATTGCCATGGAATGATTCTGACTCACAGTAATCTAATGTGCTAAACAGTGAACTACTCCATAGGATTATGTTAGAGTATAGGATTATCTTCTGTAATTTTTACAGAAGCAGATCACCAGGTCTATCTTCCATGGCACCGCTGGGTAAGCTCGAATCGCCAACATTTAGGTTAGTAATTGTAAACATTTAGGTTAGCAATTATAAACATTTAGGTTAGCAATTGTAAACAGCTTGTGCCACCAGGACCACCTTAGCCACATGCAGATCTTCTGTGACATTAGGAGGAAGGACAAAGACTTCTCTGGCCAGGATTGCAGGCTGAAAGAAGATGTACCTACTTTCTAGGGCTCTTTGCCTTGAGTTATGATAGGAGCAGAGACAGCCACTACCTAGCTCCTAGGCCATATCAACACTGGGCTTAATCTGAACTATTGCTGGCATCACCATAGGATGAAATACAAAACACAAACAAAAATACCATTTTACAAATGAACAAATTGAGTCTCAGAGATGTTACATATCATGTCTAAAGTTTCTGATTACTGGAGGCGAGATTCAAACCCAGGCAGAATGATGTTTAGCCAGTGCTCCTAACCTCTGTAGCATACAGCCTCCCCAATATAACAATTATTCAATCTATGGAAACTAACAATTTGATTGATTGTTGTTTTTCTCAAATGCAACTGATTTGTTTTTGAGGTAAATGTTATGTACACTGCATATACAGATCTTCCTATGAGTTTTGACAATACCTTCCCATAGGCAAGCACTATTCTGATTTCTATCACCATTAGATTAGTTATGCTTGTTGTTGTACATTTTATAAGTGGAGTCATAGAGTTTGTAGCCTTTTGTATCTGACTTTTGTCACTCCATATAATATATTCAAGGTTTATCTATGCTGTAGCATATATTAATTCATTTTTTAAACCATACTCTATTGTATGAATATGGTAAACCACAATTTGCTTATCCGATTTCTTGATTAGATTCCTAGTTTCTTTCTAGTTCTTGGCTAGAAATGTGATGAATGTTATTCTTCATGTCCTTTTCTGGACATAAATATGTATCTATCTTGAGTAAATAACTTTTGAGTCATAAAGCAGGTATATGTTTAACTTTAAAATAAACTGCAAAACAGTTTTCCAGAGGGATATTACCATTTTTTACTACTATCTATATAAATTTCCAATTCCCCCTTATATCCACCAACTACTCTTGTGCAAGAAAAACAATATCTCAATGTAGTTTAAATTTCCATCTCTGATGACTAATGATGTTGAGCACTGTTTTATGTGTTTATTGCCTACTCATATTAAGTTTTTTTCTGCAGTTTCTGATCAAATATTTTGCCTATTTTAATTGGATTCCTTGTCTTATTTATATTGTTTTCTAGGGGTTCTTTATAGCCTCTGAGTACTAGTCTTTTTGCCTAACAGTTGTATTGCAAGTATTATAGCTCACTCTATCGCTTCTCTTTCCAATTTTAACAATATCTTTTAAAAAGCAAACATTTTTTGCTTTGATTAAGTCCAATGTATCCATTTTCTCCTAGAAGCTCTATACTTTTATGTTTATGTATTAGTTTCCTAGGGCTGTGGTAACAAATTACTACAAACTACGCATTCGAAACAACAGAAATTTATTCTCCCACAGTTATGAAGGCAAGAAGTCTGAAATCATGGTGCCCCCAGGGCTATGCTCTCTTTGAAGGCTCTAGGAAAGGAATCCTTCCTTGACTCTTCTAGCTTTTGTTGGTCCCAGATGTTCTTTGGCTTGTGGTAGCATAACTCCAATCTGCACTGTCGTTTTCATATGGCCATTTTCCCTCTATGTCTGTCTGTCTGTCACTTCTCCTCTTCTTATAATGACACCAGTCATATTAGATCCGGGTGCACCCTACTCCAGTATGACCTCATGTTAAACTAACTAATTAGATCTACAATGTAGAATCTGCACAACACCGCATAACGTGGATGAACTTGGAGGATATTATGCTGAGTGAAATAAGTCAGTCACAAAAGGACAAATATTATATTAGTCCGTTATTGTAAAAGTTAAGGAAAGGTTTATCTATAGAAGGAAATTGTCTTTGTTGGTTACCAGGGGTGGGAGGGGAAGGGAGGGAATGCTGTTAGATAGATAGCGATAAGTATTGATTTGGGTGAAGAGAAGGGTAATGTACCAAATGTGAGTGACCAATATGGCGGCATTGAGGATGAGAAAGACTTAGAGAGGTACATGGGAAGTACAGACAACAAAAATGAACCCTTTTGCACATACAGTATTACGTTGTCAGTGAAGGCAAACATGGGTATATGGGTATATAGATGGGTAGACAGGCTGAACTATTAGGTATGTCTATAAAATGAGGAGTTATCCAAGAACATAGCATGGGAAGACAATGGTTCTATAAGTTTATGTGAACTTTCAGAATTCCCAGGTGTATAGTAGAGCTGACAAGGGGCAAGGTTGTGGTCACTGCTTGGTCACAGCCACCTACCCAGAGGGACCGAATAGTTAAACCTGTGGGCTTGGACCATAGTCTCAGGGGACATCTAGCTCAATTGGCATAACATACTATACAAAACATTGTTCCACTTCCTACTTTGGCGAGTAGCAACTGGGATCTTAAAAGCTAGCAAGTTGCCATCTAGAAGCAACGATGGGTCTCTCCTCATCCAGAGCAAAGAAGAATGAAGAAAACCAAAATTCATGGAAGCAATTAGTCCTAG
>NW_006921696.1:7453560-7462049 GCF_000298275.1 Orycteropus afer afer
ATTTTGAGTGAAATTACATTGAATCTCTCTATCAATTTGGGAGAATTTTTATCTTAAAAGTATTGTGTGGTCCAATGCAAAAAAAAAACATTTTCTATTTATCTAAATTCTTATAATTTCCCTTTTAAAATTTCTTTTTTTTAATTTACCATGTAGAAGTTGCCACCACTCATCTCTCGGTTTGTCATTCTCTGCTGACTTGCATGGTGCTGTGAGGCTGGAGACTATGCCACCAGTATTTCAAACACCAGCAGGATCACCCATGGTGGACGGATTTTGCACAGCTTCCAGGCTAAGACAGACTTAGAAGAAGGAAGCGCCCATCCACTTCTCAAAGAATTGGCCTGTGAAAACCTTATGAATAGCAGTGAAACACTGTCTGATATATTACTGGAAAACTTTATGAATAGCCCTGAAACATTGTCTAATTTAGTGCAGGAAGATGAGCCTCTCAGGTCAGAAGGCACTCAAAATATGACTGAGGAAGAGATGCCTCCTTAAAGCAGAGTTGACCTTAATGACATGGATGGGGTAAAGCTTTTGAGACCTCCGTTTGCTGATGTGGCACAATTCAAAATGGGAAGAAACAACTGCAAACATCCATTAATAATTGGAATAGGGAATGTATAAAATATGAATCCAAGAAAATTGGAAGTTCTCAAAAAATGGAACAGAATGTATACAGGTCAATATCCTAGGCATTAGTGAGCTGAAATGGACTGGTTTTGGCCATTTTGAATCAGACAGTCATATGATCTATTATGTTGGGAGTGACAAATTGAAGTGGAATGACATGGCATTCATCATCACAAAGACTGTTTCAAGATCTACTCTGAAACACAATGCCATCAGTGATAGAATAATATCCATACACCTACAAGGAAGAACATTTAATACTACCATTATTCAAATTTGTACACCAAACACTAAAGCCAAAGACAAGAATATTGAAGGTTTTCACCAACTTCTGTTGTCTGAAATTAACCAAACATGCAATCAAACTGTATTCATTATTATTGGTGATTAGAATGCGAAAGTTGGAAACCAAAATCACTGGTAGCTGGAAAATATGGCCTTGGTGATAGAAATGATGATGGAAATCGCATGATAGATTGTTACAAAACCAATGACTTATTCACTGCAAACACCTTTTTTTTTTTTTTTTTTTTAGCAACATAAATGGTGGATATACACACGGACCTCACTGGAAGGAATCTACAGGAATCAGATTGAGAAGCTCAACATATTCAGTCAAAACAAGGCCAGGAGCTGACTGTGGAACAGACTATCAACTGCTCATATGCAAATTCAAGTTGAAGCTAAAGAAAATTAAAATAAGTCCATAAGAGCCAAAACATGACCCTGATTATATCCCTCCTGAATTTAGAGATTATCTGAAGAACAGATTTGACACACTGAACACCAATAACCAAAAACCAGATGAATTGTGGGATGACATCAAGTACATCATCCATGAAGAAAGTAAAAGGTCATTAAAAAGACAGCAAAGAACAAAATGGATGTCAGAAGAGACTCTGAAACTTGTTCTTGAATGGAGAGTAGCCAAAGCAAATTGAAGAAATGACAAGATGAGACAGCTGAATAGAAGATTTCAAACAGCAGCTGAAGAAGACAAAGTCAATTGTTATAATGAAATGTTCAAAGACCTGGAGTTAGAAAACCAAAAGTGAAGAACATGCTCAGCATTTCTCAAGCCGAAAGAACTGAAGAAAAAATTCAAGCATCGAGTTGCAATATTGAAAGATTCTATGAGCAAAATATTGAAGGATGCAGGAAACATCAAAAGAAGATGCAAAGGATGCACAGAGTCACTGTACCAAAAAGAATTTTTCACAGTTCATCTATCTTAGGAGGTGGCATATGACTAAGAACCAATCATATTAAAGGAAGTAATTGAAGCTGCACGGAAGGAATTGGTGAAAAACAAGGCTCCAGGAATTGATGGAATACCCATTGAGATGTTTCAACAAATGGATGCCACACTGGAGGCACTTACTCATCTACACCAAGAAATTTAGAAGACAACTACCTGGCCCAATGACTGGAAGAGAGCCATATCTGCACCCATTACAAGGAAAGATGATCCAACAGAATACAGAAATTATCAAACAATATCATTAATATCACAGGGAAGGAAAGTTTTGCTGAAGATAATTCAAAAATAGTTGCAGCAGGGAACTATCAGAAATGCAAGCAGAGGACATGGAGCAAGGGATATCATTGCTGATGTCAAATGGATTTAGGCTGAAGGCAAAGAATTCCAGAGAGATGTTTACCCATGGATCATAACAAATTGTGGATAACATTGAGAGAAATGGGAATTCCAGAACACTTAATTGTGTTCATAAGGAATCTCTACATAAACCAGGAAGCTGTTGTTTGAACAGAAGAAGGGTCTGTTGTGGGTCAGGTGCACTTCAGTCTTCAAAATGTCATCTTTGTTTTTAACACTTTAAAGAGGTCTTTTGCTGTGGATTTGCCAAATGCAATGTGACTGTTGCTTCCATTGACTATGGATCCAAGTAAAATGCAATCCTTGACAACTTTCAACTTTTCTCCATTTATCATGAGGTTCCTTATTCATTCAGCTGTGAGGATTTTTGTTTTCTTTGTGTTGAGGTATAATCCATACAGAAGGTTACAGTCATTGATCTTCATCAGTAAGTACCCAAGTCTTCACTTTCAGCAAGCAAGGTTATATTGTCTGAATATTGCAGTGTTAATGAATCTTCTCCAATTCTGATGCCATGTTCTTCTTCATATAGTTCAGCTTCTCAGCTTATTTTCTCAGCATGGAGATTGTATAAGTATGCAGAAAGGGTACAACCATGACACACACATTTCCTGATTTTGAACTATGCTGTACCCTGCCTTGTTCCATATGAACCACTGCCTCTTGGTCTATGTACAGGTTTCTAATGAGAATAATTAAGTGTTCATGAATTCCCATTCTTCACAATGTTATCCATAATTTGTTATGATCCACACAGTCGAATGCCTTTACCTAGTCAATAAAACACAGGTAAACATCTTTCTTATATTCTTTGCTTTCAGCCAAGATCCATCTGACATTAGCAATGTTATCCCTTGGTCCAAGTCCTCTTCTGAATCTCATCGGAATTTGTGTCATTCCCTGTGAATGTACTGCTACAACAGTTTTTTAATTACCTTCAGCAAAATTTTCCTTCCCTGTGATTTTAATGATATTTTCTTGATAATTTCTGCATTCTGTTGTGTCACCTTTTTGGAGGATAGGTATTAATATGGAACTCTTCCAGTTGGGTGGCCAGGTAACTGCCTTCCAAATTTCTTGACATAGATGAATGATCACCTCCAGTGCTACATCTATTTGTTGAAACATTTCAATTTGTATTTCATCAGTTTCTGGAGTCTAGTTTTTCACCATTGCATTCAACACTGCTCAGATGGCTTCCTTCAAAATCATTTATTCTTGATCATATGCTACCTCCTGAAATGGTTAAATGTCAACTAATTCTTTTTGGTACAGTGGATCTGTATGCTCCTTACATCTTCTTTTGATGTAAGGGGTCACTATGAGTTAGAACCAGCTCCATGCCAGTGAGATTGGTTTTTTGGTTTGAGATATTAAAAAAAATCAACTTAAGCTAGTCTACAAAATATATTTCTAAAGCATCTAAACTAAATAATAATTCTAATATCTATGACATAAAATTTATATATCTCCACTTCAACATCTTTCTAATCTTGTAACTATCTTCTCTTTCTTTCTTCTCAAATCTCTATGACCCTTATTATCTCCTATTCTTCAACCCTTTCCATATACAGATGTTCTTCCATTTTAAATATAACTGTTGCTCTTGTTAGGTGACAGAGTAGAATGGTCCCACAAAGGTTTTTCTAGACTGTGATCTTTATGAGAACAGATAGCCAAGTCTTCCCCACATGGAGCCAATGAGTAGGTTTGAATCACCAGCCTTTTGATTAGCAGCCAAGGGCTTAAATATTGTGCCACTAGGGCTCCTTTAAGTATGAATAGATTTCACTTTTTAAAAACTAAATCTTCATAAAAAAGACTTCCTCTCATTCCATCTTCTTTTTCTCTTGGCTAAATTATTTTAGTATCTTCATCAGGCACCCATTAAATAAACTTTCCATATCAGCACATGACTGAGACTTAGGAGAGGTTTAGATGAATATTTAAATGAATGAAAATATTGATGACATAAACCTGGCTTCTATTTTCAACACTTTCCTTTAAGTCTCCAATTAACATCCTCTTAGCTAAATTCAGTAGTTGTTTTCCAATCTCTTGATTTTTTTTTTATTGCTTTTGTCACAGTTGACTCCTTTTTCCACAATACCTTCTTATGTTTGCTTTAATCTCTTTCTTTTCACATGACTGTTTCCATCAAATTACCTGTTCCTTACCTGCTTATAAAATAAAAACCAAACCCACTGCCATTGAGTCAGATCTGACTCAGAACGACCCCTCCTTGGGTTTCCAAGGTGGTATCACTAAGGAAATAGATTGCTCAACCTTCCTTCCGAGGAGTGGCTGGTGGGTTTGAACCACCAGCCTTCTGGTTAGCAGTCAGATGCCTTAGGCACTACATCACCAGAGCTCCTTGCGTGCTATAGTGACCTTTTAATTCTTTTTCTTTGCATTTATTTCTCAGAAATTCATCCAATTCCCAAGTTTAAATTAAACTTATGGATCAGTCCTCCTGCTAGGTTATACAGTTCTATAAACAAAGACAAGCCCATGGGCAAACACAGCCCTGTAGATGTACAAGTTGTCAGTGGAAGTTACCTCTGTGCAAATTTGAAAAATCTGCCCTTTCCTTGCACTTGGTCAGATACACAGACCATACACAGAAACCTTGGGAATGTTCCTCACTCTTACATTTCTAGCTTAGACACCTATAAATAAGAATTGTGTTTTATTCTATCTGTATGCCTAGAAAATAGCACAGTGCTTTGCACAGAGTAGGCATACATATTTGCAAAGGAATACATGTAGATCCCATAACAGTATTAATTTATAAATGGAAAGGGTCTGGTTAAATAAAGACTCTATTAAAAGGCCGAGAATAATAGAGTGCAAATTCTGCCTTGTAAACACAGGGGGAAACAACCATTAATCCTTCCCACAATTTTGCGGAGGTCTTGTTCCTTCTGAGAACACCATTAGTCATTGCCACTGGTACAGAACCTCGTACTTCAGTGTCTCACAGGAGCAACAGTCTCTAATACTCACCATTTGACATTAATGTTTTAGTTAGTCCACCTTTAGTTATCACTACCATAAACAGCTAGAGGGAGAAACGAGTAGTTCAAAAATGAATCATGATTTTTTCATCTGTTTAATATTTTAAAGGGTGACATAGCAAGAAAGTAATAGAAATACACATGAACAAAAAATATGGTATGTACAAATGGAAAAGGCAATGAGCATTGATTGATTTATTTGCTAAGTGTGTGAAACAGGAATGTCAGAGCTAAAACTCCTCTAGTCCAGTCCTACTCAGTTAGGCCTCCAGCACACCATCTTCCCTCCATCTTTTGTTTAACATAACTTTTCATATGCACCCTCATTGTTGTTGTTGTTGTTGCTTGCCATCATGTCGGACCCGACTCATAGGACCCTCCTTGGGTTTCCGAGGCAGTATCACTACGGAAGTAGATTGCCCAATCTTCCTTCTGAGGAGTGGCTGGTGGGTTAGCAGTCAAATGCCTTAGTCACTATGCTACCAGAGCTCCTATGCAACCTCACTAGTTACTGAAAAACAATGTAATAACAACGTGCAGGTGCCTGAATTTCCTCATTTGTGAAAGTGGGAAAATTCTAATACTTACATTGTATATAATGAGAAAAGGCATCTAAGATATTTATCACAGTACTTAACACATAGCAATGAAGTAATAACTGCTACTCAGAATTGAATGAGCTGTGGTGGAGCAAACAGTTAAGCAGCAGTTAACCTAAAAGTTGCAGATTTGAACCCACCCAGTGGCTCACGAAAGGAAGATCTACTCCAGTAAAGATTACAGCCTAGGAAACCCTATGAGGAAGTTCTACTCTGTCACGGGGATTACTATGAATCAAAATTGACTTGACAGCACCTAAAAACAACAGTCATAACTGACTTGATGGCAACTGGTAATTACATTATTCATAAATGATACTATGGATGGAGACTTGATAAATTCCCTTGGTATCAAATTTCAGTGTCAATCACCAATTCTATCATATATTCTTTCTCCAGTTAAAACTAAATTGTTTTTGTCTGCAATTTAGTCTCCAGAATCATTCCTAGAACCACCATATAGCTTGATGTTTGTTTAAGGTATTTGCTCAATTACATGATCTTTAGCCCTAGCCCACAATTTGCATCTTGATTGTATAGGGCCCTATTCTAATTCCTCCACATTTGCAACCACCTGTTTGCTACTTATGATTCACAAATGGATGGCCAGCTGATATATGTCATTCGTGCAATACATACTTCTCTTACATGTACTTCTTTATATACATGCAATTGATCCACCTCCCAAGTTACTGTGGATGCAAATTCTATGCAGAATATCAGAGAATATCATACCAGTGAATCTCCATCTTTGCTACTTTGCCATTTTTCTCAACAATGGGCACACCTAGACAGTATCTGAAGGAATTATGGGATTTTTTTACACAGTGTAGAGTACTCTCCAGGATGTCCAAGGCCAAGCACTAAAGAAAATATCCAAGAGAAAATTATATCTGCCTTTCCTTCTGACCCGTGTGTACGCTCCATCCATGCTAGTAAAGGATACCTTCCCTCTGAAGACTATTGAGATGATCTGCTAACTACAAGTGACTCTCTCCATGACAATGCCCCCATCTGGCATCACTTCACAGCATATGGCCTCCAAAATGAAGAGCAACAGGAGAGTCCATCACGGAAAAGGCACCAGACCTTGGCAACACCAAGGACTTCTCCTGGACATATTTCACAGGAAATTATATGAGAGTGAGACTTCAGAACTAACTTCCTGCCCCAGCAAGCAGTGAAACCCATAAGATTTTCTGGAGGTAAACATAAGATGCAGGTTTTGGGAAAAATAAAATTCCCTTTTATCTAAAGCCATTTAAATAGAATAGATCACAAAATATGATATCAACTACATATAAAAGTCCATTCGTATTATTTCCAATACTTGACCAAACTCTCCTTTGCACTTGTATTCCCTAATTCTTTTACCTTCTTTGAATTTCAATTTTGGCTCCCAAAAATCTTATACTAGAATCCACTTCACACTCCTCTGGCTAGATCCTCAGCAATCTTTTCTGGTTATCATCTAGTTTTTGCCTGTAGGCTTCAAAGACTGCTTATGATAAGATTAATTTCTGCTTTCTTCCCTGTTCTGCAGGCCCCAGTGAGCCTAATAAGTCCTTCTAGACCAGAGGGAATAAAGAGGCTCCAAGAAGAGCCTTACCTTCCACTTCCAGGGTGGAGCTGAACTCACAGATTCAAGAGTTAAACCGCCAGGCAAAATCAGTTACTATGTCACTGATATAAGAATAAACAAAACCTATAACTGGAACAAGCTTGATTTTTTTCTACTTCCTTATATTAACCATTGAAAAAGACATAACAATTATTAACATACCACTTTTTACACAATTCTCTTCAAACTAACCAAACCTAAATTCTTATATAACTTTAATTGAAAAACAAATGTATGCTTTTTTTTTTCCTTACTTTTTTGTTGTTGTTGTTGTTGTGATTTGGGTGAAAATTTACAGAGCAAATTCACTTTCCATACAGCAATTCACATATACTTTGTCTCGTGACATTGACCACAATTTACCACAATGCAACATCTCCCGTCCTACTTCCTCCCGATAGTTAACTCTTCCTTGTGTCAATCTCTCCATGCACTCCTGCCCCCTGAGCTGTCTCCCTGTGCATAAGCAGCCCTTCTTTCCCCCATAATTGTTCTCTCCAAGGAGTGCATCTACCTGCAAAAAGGGCAAGGAGGCCACATGTTCTGACCTCCTCTAATCCTACAAGAGGAAGACAGAATCACCATCAATAGCCCAAGGCCTATTCCTGTGAGGCCAGACATGCTGCCTCCCCCAAGCCCTTTCTCCAACTGTTCCTCCCAAAGCACCCACCACCTCTCTCCTGGGTTCGATAATTCACTGCAGTGGCCATACAGAACTCACAGATTATGAAGTTTATTAGGGAAGCACCAGGCTACAACTCAAGTTCAGGAAAAATGCTCAGTCTCTCTTCCAGCCCACCGTCCCTCAGCCAACAGTCTTTCACAGTCTCTTTCCCAGCAGTGCGTGTCCATTGGTGTCTCACTCAGCAATGCGTGTCTCTTGCATCTCTTTCCCAGCAGCGCGTGTCTCTGTCAGGAGCGCATGTCTCTCTCAGCAGCACGTCTTCCTCAACCAGCAGTCAGAGAGAGTTCTGCCTCTAGGAGGCCTCCTTTTGAGC
>NW_006921696.1:7464193-7465071 GCF_000298275.1 Orycteropus afer afer
GCCAGCCTTCTGGTTAGCAGTCAAGTGCTTTAGCCACTATGCCCAATACATTAGCACCCCTAAATTTGCCCCTAGTTTCTCTTTGAGGAACTCTATAGTTTTAAGAGTTCCATCTAGTTCTTCTGGTCTCATAGTCATATAGGCTGCAGATCAGATGATGTACCAGTTGCTAGGACTAATTGTTTCCATGAATTTTTACTTTTCTTCATTCTTCTTTGCACTGGATGAGGAGAGACCCATCATTGTATCTAGATGGCAGCTTGCTAGCTTTTAAGATCCCAGTCGCTACTCGCCAAAGTAAGAGGTGGAACAATGTTTTGTGTAATATGTTATGCTAATCGAGCTTGATGTCCCCTGCTACTATGGTCCCAAGCCCACAAGTTCAACTACTTGCTTCCTCCAGATAGCTGGCTGTGACCAAGAAGGGATTACAACCATGTCCCTTGTCAGCTCTACTATACACCTGGGAATTCTTACAGAACATACAAATACACTTGTGGAACCATTTTCTGCCAACTCTATACATGGTCTTGGGTACACTCCCCACATCATAGACATACCTAATATTTCAGCCTGTCCACCCATCTGTCCACATGTATAACCATGTTTGCCTTCACTGACAACACAGTCCTGTATGTGGAAAAGGGTTAATCTTTGTTGTCTGTACCTCCCAGGTACCTCTCTATGTCTTCCTCTTCCTCAATGCCACCCTGTTGATCACTCACATTTGGTACATTGCCCTTCTCTTCACCCAAATCAACACTTATCTCTACCTATTTAACAGAGTTCCCTCCCCTCCCCTCCCACCCCTGGTATCTATGTCCTTCCATAGATAAACATTTCCTTGACTTTTACAATAATGGACTAATACAATATTT
>NW_006921696.1:7483502-7484022 GCF_000298275.1 Orycteropus afer afer
ACCAACTTCTGGTCTTGTGATTTTTTCTATAGCCCTTCTATTTTCTGTTTCATTGATTTCTGCTCTAATCTTTATTATTTCCTTTCTTCCGGTGACTGTGGGCTTTTCTTGCTGTTCTTTTTCTAATTGTTGCATATGTTGGTTTAAAGTGTTGCTTTTGGCTCTTTCTTCTTTTTTGATGTGAACATTTATTGCTATAAATTGGCCTTTGATCACTGTTTTTGCTGTGTCTCAACGATTTTTGTATGTTGTGTTTCCATTCTCGTTTGATTAAAGGAAATTTTTAATTTCAATTTTGATTTGTTCTCTTACCCAGTCTTTCTCAAGGAGGGTATTGTTCAGTTTCTATGTGTTTACTATTTTTATGTTGATCTTCCTATTGTTGATTTCTAATTTGATAGCATTATGATCTGAGAAGGTGCTTAGCAGTATTTCAATGTTTTTAAATTTATTAAGGCTTGCTTTATGACCTAACATATGGTCTATCATGGAAAAAGTTCCATGTGCACTGGAGAAGAAT
>NW_006921696.1:7485967-7497876 GCF_000298275.1 Orycteropus afer afer
ATTTAGTATTAATCTTCTGGATTTCTATCTGTAGATTTAGAATCATTTCTAATTTTTCATTTAATTTGTCATTTTGTTCTTGTATATTCTTCCAAAATTCTTCTAAGTTTTATCCTGTGTTTTCTTTGGTCTGTCTCTCAATGCTTGGAAGATACCTAACTATAATTCTTTTGAATTCCTTATCAGAGAGTTCCAATTTTGCTTCTTCCTCAGGGATGTTCTCTGGGTCTGTATCCTGTTCCCTTGTTTCTACCACTCTATCTTGCTTCTTTGTGTGGACTGTGATGTTCTGTTGTCTCTGAGACATCCTGGTGTTTTATTTAGATCTCCATTAACTGTGAAGAGCAGCCAAGGGTGATTCAGGCTCTTCTTGGTGGTTTGTTGTTGTTGTTGTTGTTGTTATTGGCCCATTGGTGGAGAGAGAGGTGGTGGCTTTCACTCAGTAAGTGAAGTTCCAGGAAGTGTGGGTGTAGTTATATCTTATGGGGACTGTTGTTGTCTCCCATTCAGTTAGACAAAAATTACGATTGAATAACCATCAAAATACTAAAAACACAAGGACATAAAATATACCATGTAATCACACAAGAACAGTAACCAAAAAAAGAAAAAAGGGGAAACAAAAGAAGAAAAAAAAAAACAAGAAAACCTGCACTATCTGGGGATAGGGCACTAAGAGAAAAAAGGTAGAGGAGGAGAATAATGAAGAAAAAAAATGGGAAAATGCAAAAAGAGAAACAAGGAAGGGGGTTAACCATGAGATAAAAGGGGGAATAAAAAAAATTAAAATAAAAAAAATTTTTTTTCAACCAGGAACAGGGAAAAGAAAAAAAAGCTGTAAGCTAGCACCTGGGAGGGGAAGAACAAAGAATAGTAGTAAAAAGGACAAAAGTATTAATAATAGTAGTAGTTTTAAAATAAACAAATACAAGCAAACTAAACACCAGAAAAAGAAAGAGAAAAAGAAAAAGAAAGAAATCATTGGAGGACAGGACAGGGCACCCAGGCTCCGTCTGAGCACACAGATTGGGATGGAGTTCCTGCAGGCCCAGAAGGTGGGAGGGAGTGGGGGATGGTCACACCTCCATTCAGCAAGCGGATGTGGGATATAAGAGTAACAAGAGGAATATCGCACCTTTTCAATCTTGCAGGTACGGAGTGTCATTGGGGTTGCTGACAAGCAGAACCTTCTCTTAAGCCCCTGGAATCTGGGAGAGTGCTGTCTCTTTAAATATCCAAAATGGTCAAGCCTCTTGTAAATGTTCAAAATGGCAGCATCCTCCGGACAGGCAAAAGTCCACAGCTCAGCCTGTCTTCCTCTTCACCGCTGCTTCCCCTTTTATTCCTCAGCCACCAGAGAAGTCCTCCATGCAGTCCCTGGCTAGCAGTGCTGATTTTTAGGTTACTTCTTAGGTCCTACCACCACTCAGGAATCTCCAAGCTGTCTATGCTGTCAGGCTCACTCAGGATCGCTGCCAGACCACAGTTCCATATGTGTCCTTTTTTGGTATTTTCATGCAAATTCTTCTGCTAGTTGGGGTTTAGTCCACTTCTATATCCTTCCCTTCAAGGCTCAGGGGTCTAGGATTATCTTCTGTGTCTATGTTTATTGGTTTCCCTTTTCTTTGTTGAAGAGGGTCTGTGTGGTCTTTCCGCCTATTCCACCCTCTTGAAATCCCAAATGTATACTTTTTAAACTCTTGTTTTTTTTTTTTCTGGTTTTTCAAATCTCTTTATTGTTGTCTTTTATTTTTATAAAGTAAGACATACATGTAATTTAGAGTTAAATACTTTTCCAAGGTTTCTGGAAAAGGAAAAGTTGTTTCTCCCCACTCCATTTCTTGTTGTATATAAGGGACTACTCTCAACTCTCTTTGACAATTCTTAAAAAACTAAATATCATGTCTATTCTTTATTTTTCAGTTTTAGGAATTTTCTATTCATTTATAAATAATTAACAATAGCCTAATTTTGAATAAAGAGTTTATTTAACATAATAATCAAAATATAAATTTTCAATTAGAAACTTTTCACAATCATTTCCATTATACAATTGAAGGATATTTTATAATTTAATTATTTTCTCACCTGTTTGAAATTTATTTACTATAGATTGCACAGCAGTAAACATTTTCTTGTGTGTGTGTGTATGTAAAGTTCTTTTTTTGTTTTTCTGATTACTAATTTAGAATAAAATCACAGGAATCTAATTATTTAAGTCAAAAGTAAAATACATTTGTTAAGTCCTTGATATGTGTTGTGGAAGTAAATATTGATAACTGTAGTAGTAAAGGTTATGCATTAACTTGGCTGGGCCTGGTTTTGAGTGACTGGGTAGCTGGATGTACTTATTCCCCATGATGAGATTGGTAATAAATTCAATGGTGGAATCCACTGGAGTGACTGAGTAGCTGCTTTAGGGATGTGGTCTGCTTCCAGTATATAAGGAGAAGCATTGAGAAAGGTCTGCAGCTTTTTGGCACTCTTGGACTCTGCATTTGGCCAAGTTTTTATATCAGTGCCCTGCCATGTTGTCTGCCGATTTGAGGACTGTTAATGGGCTTGAATCAGTGTCCTGCCATGTAGTTTGGAAATTTTGAGACTGTTCCTTTTTACTTGTCAACTTTGGGTTTGTCAGCCTTAGCAGCCAGCAGCTGCCTGAGTGAAGAAAGCCTCCAGCTTCAGTAGGCCAGGATCAAGAGGCAGAGCTCAAGCCCAAGGTCAAGGGGCTTTCACCGAGTTCCTAGAGCTTGGGACTTTAAACTTGGATTTCTAGCCCCCAAAACTGTAAGAGAACATCCTGTTTGTTAAAGCCATCCAACTGTGGTATTGTCTGTTAGAACAATACAAAGTAACCAGAACAATACAAAGTAACCTAAACAATAACTAAACCTATTTTCTTTCATTTGCACACCTGGGCAGGTTTTTAAAAATTTAATTTTTATGTTCATTCATTTAAAAAATATTTATTAGGTTTATGTCAGCCTAGGTGTTTAGCACAGAAAGTTCTGTCATAAAGAAAAATTATGAAGAAAGACAAAGAATTGATGCCTTTGAATTGGGTTTTGGTGAAGAATATTGAATGTACCATGAACTGCCAGAATAAGGAACATATCTGGGAAAAGTAAAGCCAAAATGCTCCCTAGATGCGAGGATGGCGAGACTTTGTGAAACATACTTTGGACATGTTATCAGGAGAGTCCTGTCCCTGGAGAAGGACATCATGCTTGGTAAAGGTGAGGGTCAGTGAAAAAGAAGAAGAACCTCAACAAGATGAACTGACGTGATGGCTGCAACAACAGGCTCATGTGTAGCAAGGATTGTGAGGATGGTGCAGGATTGTGACGTTACATTTTGCTGTACTTTGAGTGGGAACCAACTTGATGGCACCTATCAACAAGGAACTCTGGTGACATAGTGCCTAAGGCACTTGACTGCTAACCAGAAGGCTGGCGGTTCAAACCCACCAGCCACTCCCCAGAAAGAAGGTTGGGCAATCTACTTCCATAGTGATACCACCTCGGAAACCCAAGGATAGGTTGCTATGAGTCAGGTCGGACTCCATGGCACATAACAGCAGCAACAATAACAACATCAACAATAACAACATCAACAACATGAAGAAGAAGAGAGACAGATTTACTTAAAGTAAAACTTAAAAAATAATCCTGTTTTTAAGATCCCTGGGTGGCACAGATGATCTGAATTCAGCTAGTAACACAAAAGTTTCCTGTTCGAACCTACTCTGTGGCACCATGGAAGAAGGAGGCCTGGCAAGCAACCTCCGTAAAGATTACAGCCAACCAGATATGAAACCTACAGAATCTCCCCAGATGAGTACATAAACAAGCAAATGTCTCAAATATATACTCCTGCTTTAGAAAGCCAGCCAGCAGGATGGCATTAACCTTCTCACAGAAGAATTTTTAACCCTGGAATGACACATCCCTTTGAATTCTTGACAGACATTTTTTTTCAAAAACAGGATCCCATTTTAACAACAGACTTAACAATGTGTACTCAAAAATTAATACAGTGTGCCAGTAGGTTAGTAAATGTGACTCCTGATGTCTTTCTGCAAAACAAAAGCAAAAATAGCTAAAAAGATGTCCTATTGCTAAACAATGCTTGTAATAGGATCCCAAACAAAATGCCTATGAAATTTAAGGATATCTGTGTCAGCTGGAAGCCAGTAGAAAAGTGATGAGTCATTTCATCTAAAGCAATCCCTCCTTGTTCAGAACAGAATGAAAGCCATCCTCACCCTGCTTGTCAGCTGCCCTCCCTTGACATCTGGAATGTGGATGACCCACAGGGAGAAAAGATGACTGATGATGAAGATGACAAGCACTGACATCACTACATGTCTTGGGGAAAAGTCAGAAAAGCCAGCCAAGAAGAAGCTATGGCTTAGTCATTTTTTTAGCATTTTTATTTATTCATTTTGGTAGGGAAGATATTTTGCCTCAATTTTTTAAGAAGTAGTTTTAATTCCTGACTCTGTTAGTATCTAAAACTACTTTTTAAAGCTATTAGCTGAAAATTAAAACACATGATGCCATAAGTGTTAATAGCCGAGGCACATTAGCAAGAACTGTGACAACACTTTTCACAAATAAGTGAACGGTTTTAAGCCTCTCTGCCTTTGCATAATGAGTTCCTTGGTGGCTCAAACAATTAAATAATTTGACTACTACCCTAAAGGTTGGTGGTGCAAACTCACTCTGAAGCTCCTCAGAAAACAGGCCTGGCAATCTACTTCTGAAAGGTTACAGCCTAGGAAACCTTAAGGAGCAGTTCTGCTCTGAACACATCCAGTCACAATCAACTCAATGGCAGCTAACAAAAACAAGCCTTTGCACAGTCAATTCTACCTAGATTCCTCCTCCAAACCCCATGCCTAGTTCATCTTTAGCCAGTGAAGTACTTACTTACCATTCAGATCCAGGTTCCAATAATGTCCTGCTCCATGAGTTTGCTACAAGCTAATTCTCTGTCTAGCTGGTAGAAGTTTTTCTAGACTTCCCTCAAGACACATGGTGAGATGCAGCCCAATGTCTCCCTGATCCTATTTTTCTGTTTCTTAGATTTGGCAGATAAACACTATTCCTTCTAGAAATAGCTTGTCTGTGTTTCCATTCCCCACCTTTCTTCTAGATCACCCCTGTCCATGGTGGCTGTCATCGTTTCAGCAAGCTCTTTCCAAGCTTCTGCACATTTCTCTGAGAAACTCTCAAACTGCTGCTTGAGAGAACCTAAACCAGAGAGCACATAGCTGTTCCAGGGTGGGATTTTTCCTGTAGTCTAGCAAAGGGTCCCATATTCTGAGTTGGGAGTACCATCAATGGCTATGCCATCTACCCGCCAGCATAGACTATTGAGAAGTGTCCATTTAAAGACTATGTCCTAACACTAGGACTCTGCCTTCACTGCAAGGCATTTTAAAGAGAGGACTAAGAGGTAAGAAACTGTCCTTTGAGTAATTCAGGGATTTTAAAATGGGATTATTCCATCTCCTCACATTCTCCCTCCCAAAGTGGCAAGAATGGATACAGGCTTCCCATTTCTAAAGCAAATGAAAGGGATGCCAAGAAGATCAATGATAATGTAACTGGAAATATTATGTATAATTTTATGGTACTAATTTGAGTTATGCTAGAAAAAAACCTTGAAATAATATTCAAGTGCAAGTCTTTATTTGAGTGGTATAGGAACCATTGGTACGGGAGAGGGGAAGTGAGACAGAGAAGGGTCAGCACCTTCAGCCTAATCTTTCTGGGCAAATTCTGAACCGGTAGGAAATACTTCCCTGAGAGTTTTTTCTGAATACACTAATTCCAGTTATTTGTTGAAAGTTGCCTGGCAGAAGTGAGAGGAGTTGGGATAAATTTCTCAGCACTGTTAGCCCACCCCAAGGAACCCATGAATGATGGAGTACATTCTCATAGGTAAAAAGAATGCCCTCAGACAGACACACAGGTACTGGGAATTAGAAGATGGACTGGGCTTGGCTACTGAAGTGGTAAGGATGAGGGGTGTAGGTGGAGCACTGATAGCATCTGCTACATTTATGTATCATTTTGCCACTAATGGTAGCTGTGTGTGACACTTTATATTGTGTATTGGCTACTGTATTTGGAAAATAAGTTTCAGTACAAGGTAAACATATATAAGCACAATGTGATTATAGATTATCTTTTTTGGTTTCAGTTATAACATACATCTGGTTAATTTGAAAAATGCCTCACCAAATATTTTAAATAAAAAGACTACAAAGTGCAGTGCCCAAAAGATACTTGGTTGGTTAGAGTTCCAATAGGGTGCTAACACATAATTAAACAGGAGTCTAAATCTCCTATATTCTGGCATCCATGACAACCACAGTAAATTTAAGTAAACATTTTTAGCCTCTTGAAATCTGTTGACTTATTTTATTTGATCTCCAGCCATACTTTATCTATAAACATAATCACTATCATTTCAGTGAGAGAAAATTAAATCACATGTTCATGATTTTTTTAAGTTTTTATTTTATTGTGGTCATATACATACATATGTGTGTGTGTGTGTGTATAATTTGTCACATTTAACCATTTTTGAGTGTACTATTCAATGGCATTCATTACATTCAGTGTTGTTGAACCATCACCATTATCTATTTCAAAAACTTTTTCCTCACCTCAACAGAAACTCTGTACCCATTAAGCAATAAGTCCCTCTATTTCCCACCCCTCAGTCCCTGCTAACTACAATCTACTTTCTGTCTCTCTGAATTTACTTACTCTAGATATTTCATATAAGTGGCATTATAAAGTATTTGTCCTTTTATGACTGGCTTATTTTACTTAGCATAAAGTTTTCAAGGATCATTCACACCCTAGCATGTATCAGAACTTCATTCGTTTTCATAGTAGAATAATACCTCATTGTATATCTATGCCACAATTGTTTATCCATTCATCTGTTGACAATGTTATTAACACCTTTTGACTCTTATGAATAATGTTCCAAAGGACATTAACGTACAAGAGTTGTGCTTTCAAGACTTTTAGATACGTACTTAGGAGTGGAATTTTTGGGTGTTTGATAATTCTATGCTTAAAGTTTTGAGGAACTGCCACACTATTTTCCATTGATGATGACTGCATCATTTTGCATTCCCACCAGCAATGCACAAGGGTTCCAATCTTTTTCACACTTGTTATTTTCCGGTTTTTAAATAATGATCATCCTAATGGGTATGACGTTGTATCTCATACTGGTTTTGATTTTCATTTCCCTGAGTAATGAGGCATTCTTGGGTGGTGTAAATGGTTAATACGTTCATCTGCTGACAGAAAAGTTACTGGTTCGAGTTCAGCCAGGGGCACTTTGCAAGAAAGGCCTGATGATCTACTTGTGAAAAACTCAGCCATTGAAAATCCTATGGAGCACAGTGCTACTCTGCCACACTTAGAGTTGTCATGAGTTGGTATCAACTCAACTACAACTGGTTTGATTAAATGACTAGTGACGTTGAGTAACTATTCATGTGCTTTTTTAGCCATTTGTGTACATTATTTGGACAGAAGTCTATGCAAGTTTTTTGCCCATTTTTTAATTGGGTTGTTTGGCTTTTTGTTGTAGAGTTGTAGTAGTTATTTATACATTCTGGATATTAAGCCTTTATCAGATATTTTATTTCCAAGGATTTTCTCCCATTTCTTAGACTGTCTTTTCATTTTCTTGATAATTTCCTTTGTTAAACAAAAGTTTTTAATTTTTATGTAGTCTAATTTATCAATATTCCCTTTTATTGCTTGTGTTTTTAACATTGTTTGTAAGAATCTATTGCTAAACACATAATCTTGAAGATTTACCCCATTCCCTGTATTTTCTTCTGAGGGTTTTATGATTTTAACTCTTATATTTAGGTTATTGATACATTTTTTAACTATTTTTTGTTTATAGTAAGAGATAGGGGTCCAACTTAAATTCTTCTGCATGGACTTGATGTTCTTATCAAAACCAATTGGCCATAGATGTTTGATTATATTTTGGGCTTTCAATTTTATTCCATTATGCTGTATGTGTATCTTTATGTCAGTACCACATCCTTGATTACTGTGACTTTGTAGTAAGTTTTGTGTGTCCTCCTACTTCACTCTTCTTTTTCGAGATTGTCTCGGTATTCAAGGTCCCTTGAAATTCTATATGAATTTGAGGATTGCTTTTCCATTTCCACAGCAAAAAAAGAGCTGTTAGAATTTGGATAAGGATTTTATTCAATTTGTAGGTTACTTTGGGTAGTATTGACATCTTAACAATATTAAGCTTTCCAATCCATGAACATGAGATTTCTATTTATTTGTTGTTTTTAGTTGACTTTGAATTGGCTCCAACTCAATGCAACCCTAGGTAGAACAGAATGAAATATTGCTGGATCATGTACGATCCTCACAATCATGGGTATGCTTGAGTCCATTGTTGCAGCCACTGCACGCTTTGAGAAGCTGTCAACCTAGGAGGTTCATCTTCTAGCCTATCATGGACAATATTCTGCTGTGATCCATAGGGTTTTCATTGACTAAATTTTGGAAGTAGTTTACTAGGCCTTTCTTTTCAGTCTGTCTTAGGCTGGAAGTTCCGCTGCAACTTGTCCACCATGGGGTTACACTGCAGGTATTTGAAATACAAGTGGGATACCTTCCAGTATCATAGCACAGAAGCTACCACAATATGACAAACTGACAGATGGGTGCTCCATTTATTTAGGTTTTCTTTCATTGGTTCCAGCAATGTTTAATAGTTTCCAGAGTACAAATTTGTCAACCTTTTGTTAAGTTTTTTCCTAAGTATTATATTCCTTAAAGAAGCCCTGATGACACAATAAGGAGCTCTGGTGATGCAATGTGTAAGGAATTTGACTACTAACCAGAAGATTGGGGGTTCAAACCCACCAGCCACTCCACAGAAGGAAGATAGGGCAATTTACATCTATAAAGATTTACCACTTCAGAAACCCAAATGGGGTCACTATGAATCAGAATCGATTCAATAACAGTGAGTTTGGTTTTGGTTTTGGTGACACAATGGTTAAGTGTTTGATTACTGACCTAAAAGTTGGTGGTTTGAACTCACCAGCCTCTCTGTGGAAGAAAAATATGGGAATCTGCTACCGAAAAGATTAGAGCTTTGAAAATCCTATGAGGTAGTTCTACTTTGTCCTACAGCATCACTATGAGTCAGAATCTACCCAATGACACACAAAAGAATTTTATTCTTTTAGGCATTCTTGATATGTTCATGAATGTTTGAAGGATTGAATTAGAAGTTGAGTTTGGCCTAGCACCTAATACTCCTATAGCTCTCAATTTAATTGACTTTCCATTTTTATAAATTTTCTGGGCCCTTCCTTAACTTTCAGTTCTCCTCAAAATTATCAGAATTATGGACATTCTGACAACACCAATATCAACATATTATCATGATGATATTGACAATGATGATACGGATTGTTTTGTCAAACTGATTTTCATTTGCTGATGTCTTTACTGAAGCAACACATCTGTAAAATCTCAGACATGGTAGGATGAATTGTGGTTGCACGTAGATCCGTGAGCTGTGTCCTAAGTTTCTTCAAAATATATAGTACCAAAAATATCCATTATATTTTGAGTGGGTTTTAAAGCCCTCTTTGACAGCATAAATGTTGATGATGTATTTTCATTTTCTGTGCTCCCAGATATATCAATGTTGTTGTTGTTGTTGTTATGTGCCATCGAGTCAGACCCAGCTCATAGCGACCCCTCCTTGGGTTTCTGAGGCAGTATCACTATGGAAGTAGATTGCCCAACCTTCCTTCCGAGGAGTGGCTGGTGGATTTGAACCACCAGCCTTCTTTTTAGCAGTCAAGCGCCTTAGGCACTAGGCTACCAGAGCTCAATAGTGGGCAAAAATACACTAGTGAAGCAAGTAGAAAAATACTGTTCCTACTGAGACCTACTGAACAAGAATGAACGTATTAGGTAGGGGTCCTTCTGATCAAGCATATTCCTACGTTCATGAAAATTGAAATTCTGGGCTGTGGAGAATGGAGAGAAAGTTTCAGAGGATGGCCCTACTGCAGGCAGCAAATATTTTCCCTGGGAATATTTTCATCCTTTGTAGAGAGCTTGCTAACAGGTTTTGAGGAAAAAAAAAACAAAAAGGTTACCCAATTGATTTCTCTTCTCTCTTGTGTCTTGAAATCTGATTTTTTTTTTTTTCTTTTTTTCACTTTAGAAGCATCAAGTATTTGCACTGGCTTTTTGTTTTTAAACATTTGATATTTTTGATATCACACTTAAACGAATATAATGATGATAGATAGTTGTTTAGTAAGAACAGGACTCAAAGAATGATTCATAGTCACCTTTATGCTTTCAAGAGCCCTAGGCGTTATGCATCTGAGGGAAAAACAACAGGAATCACAGATGGCTATGAGGTACACATAATAATGTGTATGGATTCCACTTCATGTCTGGAAAGGAAACAAAGTGTTATGGGGAAAATAAATCATCTTTTCTTTCTCAGAGATTACCTTAAGATATTAGAACACAATATTTAACATCTACATAAAAGAATACATCTACATAAAAAAATGTGAATATTGCGATATATTACCAATTTCTATATCTTTCAAAGTTGAAGTGGCTTTTATGGTTTAAGACAAACTAGTCTTCTAGCCAAGAATGAATGGAGGATGTCAGATCATCATTATGAATGATACAGAGCATGAGGGTTTTGGAAAATCATCCATTCAACAAATATTGAAGAGGCACAAGGGATATAAAAATGAATATTTCATAGTCTCTGGCCTCTTGAAAATTAAATTCACATGGGGAAGACAGTTACTCAAACAGGGAAACGGAAGGCAAAATAAGTACAAATTAAGATGCTGTACATGGGAGGCACAACCAGCCAGTACAGGGAGTCAAGATTAGGAGTTGGCTTCATGATACATAATTGTGTTAAGTGCCATTGAATCAGCTCTGACTCATAGAAACCCTATGTGCAGTAGAACAAAATGCTGCCTAGTGCTATGCCATCTTCACAATCTTTGTTATGCTTGAGGCCACTGTTGTAGCCACTGTCGATTCAACTCACTGAGTGTCTTCCCCTCTTTTCCTGATCTTCTGCTGTATCAATCATGATATCCTTCTCCAAGACCAGTCCCTTCTGACAACATGACCAAAGCATTTGAAAAGGAGTCTGGTCATTCTCACTTCTAAAGAACATGCCAGCTGCACTTCTTCCAAAACAGATTTGTTAGTTATCCTGGCAGTCCATGATATTTTCAATATTTTTCACCAACACCACTGTTCAAATGCATCAATTCTTCTTTGGTCTTCTTTATACATTGTCCAGTTTTCATGTGTATATGAGGCTATTGAAAATACCATGGCTTTGCTCAGGGATATCTTCAAAGTGACATCTTTGCTCTTCAACCCTTTAAAGATTTTTCCAGTGCAATATGTCATCTGATTTCTTGACCCCTGCTCCCATGGGTGTTGATTGTAGATCCAAATAAAATGATATCCTTGACAACTTTGATATTTTCTCCATTTATCAGGATGTTGCTTATTGGTCCAGTGTAAGGATTTATTTATTTATTTTATGTTGAGATGTAAGCTATACTGAAAGCTGTAGTCTTTGATCTTCATCTCTAAGTGCTTCGAGTCATCTTCACTTTCCACAAGCAAGGTGGTGTCATCTGCATATTGCAGGGTGTTAATGAATCTTCCTCCAATTCAGGTGCCACATTCTTCTTCAAAGGTTGGAAAAAGATATATCAAGCAAATGGCAACTGTAAGAGAGCAGGAGTGGCAATATTAATTTCTGATCAAATTGACTTTAAGACAAAAACCACCATATGAAACAAAGAAGGA
>NW_006921696.1:7497976-7502526 GCF_000298275.1 Orycteropus afer afer
AGCTGGACAATGAATAAAGAAGACCAAAGAAGAGTTGATGCTTTTGAGTTGTGGTGCTGGCAAAGAATGCTGAAAGTGCCATGGACTGCTAAAAGCCACTTCCAAGGAGTGGCTGGTGGATTTGAACCACCATTTGAACCAGCCATACGTATATAATATAATAGAAAGAGGTCTGATAGCATAGTGCCTAAGGCACTTGGCTGCTAACCAGAATGTTGGCAGTTCAAACCTACCAGCCACTCCATGGAAGGAAGACTAGGCAATCTACTTCCAAGTAAAAGATTTACTGCCTCAGAAACCCAAAGGAGGTCACTATGAGTGGGAATCAACTTGATGGCACAGAGTTTGTTTTAATATAATATATATTATACATATATAATAGAACATATAATAGGTATATAATATATGTTTGTATTATATATTATATAATATATATTCATATATTATAACATATATTATATATATTTACAATTTCACAACCAATGTGAGAATTCAACACGTGTATTCCAGTATTTAATAATACAAGGAGACATATGATCAGAAAGGATATACAAGATTTGAGCAACATTATTAACAAATTTGACCAAATGGATATATAAGGAACACTGAAACTAATAACTGCAAAAAGCACATTATTTTCAGGCACTTTATTTACCAAAATTGTCCATGTATCAGGTCATAAAGCTAGTTTCAAGGGATTAAAATCTGACCTCAGTGGAGTTACACTAGAAATCAGTAACAAAAAGAGAAGTAGAAAATACCTTTATATTTGGAAATTAAGAAATACACTTCTAAATAACCTATGTGCCAAAGAATTAATTACAATAAAAATATAAAAGATTTGTATCAGAATTTTAAAGAAATGACAACAAAACTTTAAATATCAAAACTTATGTAATATGGATAAGGAAGTGATAAAATACATTTATGCTTTAAATGCATAAACTAGATCAAAAGAAGTACTAAAATATTAATAAATTAAGCATCCATTTTAAGAAAAGAAAAAAAAAAAAAACAGCAAAATATTTCCAAAAAAAAAATGAAGTGAAGGAAGTAATAAGATTAGAGCAGAGATGAATGAAATAAACCAACACATGGCAGAGGGAATCGACAGTCACACCCTGAATCTTTGAAAATAAAATTTGTTATGATGCTAAGAAGAGTGATCAAGAAAAACAAAAGAAACAACACAACTAGCCAAGGAAAATCACTATATATTCTGCAGACATTAAAAATTTGTAAGAGAATGTTATGAGCATCATTAAACCAAACCAAACCTACTGTAGTTGAGTCTATTTGACCTCACTGAGATGCTATAGGACAGAGTAGAACTGCCCACAGCTTTTCCAAAGCTATATTCTTTATGGGAGCAGACTGCCACATCTTTCTCCTGCAGAGAGGCTGAGGGGTTCCAACCTCCAACCTTTGGGTTAGCAGCTCAGTGCTTAATCACTACATCACCAGAGTTCCTCTATGAACATCAGGATATTAAAATATTGAAAATTTAAGTAGAATCCTAGTAAAATTCTAGCAAACAGTAATTTACCAATATAAACAAAGAAGAAATTAAAAATATGAATATTCCTGTGGTTATTAAAGAAATTCATTCTCTTTTTGAAAACCTTTTCTTAAAGAAAATTCCAGGGTAATATGGTTTCCCTGGTCAATTTTCCCAAGTATTAAGGTAGGATTATCCCTAATCTTACAACCCTTTAGAAGATCACAAGACAGTGCACAATTCTCGTGTTGTTCCATGAAGCTATAATAATGTTGGTATCAAAATCTAACAAGGAAAGAAATTTAAGCCTAACTTCATATATGAACATAGATGCGAAAATTCTAAACAAGATGTTAGCAAATCAAATTCAATAAATATGAAATGAATAAAATATAATGATCAAGATGGATTTATCCCAGAAATCAAGGTTATTTTAACACTTGAAAATTGATCAACATAATGAACAAGATGAAGAAAAACATGTAATCATCTCAGCAAATGCAAAAAAAAAAAAAAAACTTCATAAAATTTGACATCTAACCATTTATAATTTTACACACAGTCAGCAAACTAAGAGATTCTTTAAAATTATTATCTTTTTAAATATCCAAATAACCTACAAATTATTAAATAAGGAGCTCTGGTGGTGTAGTGGTTAAGGCATTTGACTGCTAACCCAAAGGTCAGTGGTTCTAACCCACCAGACTCAGTGGGAGAAAGATGAGGTAGTCTTTTTCCATAAAGTTTGACAGTCTTAGAAACCCAATGGAGGCTACTCAATGGCAGTGAGTTTGTGGGGTTTTTTTTGTTTTGTTTTGTTTTGTTTTTTGGTTTAAACTGTACGGGATCAACACTAAAAAAAAAAAAAAAAAAAAGGAAAGAAAGAAAACAGCAACAATTTGGAAAATACCTTTCTTACAGTAGTGTCACTAGTAATTGCAAAACAAATACCAAACAGGCATCTTTGTTCTTATTCCCGGGATAGGGAAAAGTGTAAGGGCCCCAAGAGAAATTGAAAGAAGGAAAGGCAGAGTCTAGGGAGACATATAAGGCAGAGTGGCAGAAAGGAGGTTGGAGCTTATTTATGCGAAAATGTCATGGAATGAAAAAACAAACATGAAGATAGAATGTGATGTGAAGATGATAATTATGGCAGTACTTCTACTGTATACTGTATTTTAAATACTTGAAATAAAAATGAATGCAAGTTTAAGAAATCAGTTTAGAAGGTCAGAATTATAAATTTTCTACTCATTTTTTTTAAAGTCCGTTTCAGTTTATAGGGACCCTAGGAGACCAAGAAGCCCAAGGAGCCCTGGTGGTGCAAACGATTAAGCCCGCAGCTACTAAGCAAAATGGTGGTAGTTCAAACCCACCCACCCAGTGGTTCCATGGGAGGAAGACCTGGCAAATTGTTCCCAAACATCACATTTTATAAAATCTCCCACATCAAAACATTTCACTAACAAGCATTGCCCCCCCTAACAAAATCAGGTTTATTTGGCTATAACATACAACCAAAACTAAACCAAACCCATCCGACTCATAGCAACCCTATAGGATGGATTAGATCTTACCCACAGGGTTTCCAAAGCTATAAATCTTTACAGAAGCATACGGCCTCATCGTTCTCACTTGGAGGGACTGTTGGTTTCCAGCTGCCAAACTTTTGGTTAACAGCCAAATGCTTTAACCACTGAACACCAGAGCTCTATGTATGTAAGTGCTGACAGACATATACAGTGACGTAGCCACCACCACAATCACGATATAGAATATTGCCATCACCCCAAAAGGTTCCTTGTGCTCATTTGTAGTCAATCCCTTCCTCTTAACCCCAGCCTTTGGCAAACACTGATATTTTTCATCCCTGTAAACCAACCAAACCAAACTCATTGCTGTGGAGTAAAATCCAACTCATATCGACCCCTCCTTGGGTTTCTGAGATGGTATCACTACAGAAGTAGATTGCCCAATTTTCCTTCCAAGGAGTGGCTGATGGGTTTGAACCACCAGCCTTCTGGTTAGCAGCCAAATGCCTTAGGCACTATGCCACTGGAGCTCTTTTTCATCCCTATATTTCTGCCTTTTACAGAATGCCACGTGTCTCTTTGTTTCCATCTTTTTGAAGAATATAAGCATTTCTAAACACTTCAAAGACTCCGCACTACACTATTTTAATACAGGAGTTTCTGAGAACTTATTTTAATCACAATTCTAATTAAAAATCCTATATACAACATAGTCACATATATTTAAAAAGACAAAATATAGCACTGATGGAAATACATGAAAATAAATTCAAGAACATTTATATAGTCTTTTTTTATGTACAGGATATTTTGCTAAATATTTTACCATATAGTAATTCATTTCATCCCAAACTATTCTAGAGTTTTACATGTATTAACTCATTTAATTCAACAGAATCATAAAATATCATTATCCTTATTGAATTGGTTGAGTAAATTGAGGCCTAACCAAAAACAAAAAAAAAAAAACACACACACTCACTGCTGTCAAGTCGGATCTGACTCATAGCAACCCCTCTTTGGGTTCCCGAAGCAGTATCTCTATGGAAGTACATTGCCTAATCTTCCTTCCTAGGAGTGGCTGATGGGTTTGAACCACCAGCCTTCTGGTCAGCAGTCAGATGCCTTAGGCACTACCATTAGTAAGTAGCAGAATCAGGACTTAAATCCAAACAAGTTGGTTCTGCATTCATGCTAACTTCCATGATCTATGTATGCTCCCATCCTTACTCTTACCAGAACAATCAGAAACTAATTTCCACAAGATACCCTCATTCATAGCAGCCCTAGTGGTAGGGCAGTTAAATACTTGCCTGCTAACAAAAAGGCGTCAGGTCCGTGGGAAAGAGACCTGGTGATCTGCTTCCATAAAGGTTAAAACCATGAAAACTCTATTGTGAAGTTCTCTCTCACACTGAATATCGATAAGTCAAAATTAATTTGATGACACCTAATAATAACAACTGTAGGAGCTCTGGTAGCATAGTGGCTAAGACAATTGCCTGCTAACCAGACGGCTG
>NW_006921696.1:7502626-7508286 GCF_000298275.1 Orycteropus afer afer
GGAAACAATCAGTCCTAGCGACTGGTACACCATCTGATCTGCAACCTATACAACTATGAGACCAGAAGAACTAGATGGTGCCCGGCTACCACTGTCGTCCACTTGGAAGGGATGTAGGAGATCCTGGATAGAGAGGGGGAATAATGTGGAACAAAACTCAAAATCATTTGGAGGGAAAAATAAACAGATGTTTGGGACCAGGTTTGCTGGTCCAATGGAGCCTGGCTGAACCACTGAGACTATGGCCCCTAGCTGCCCTTCAGGTCTGGAATTGAACTCACACCTGTGGTTTCCAGCCAAACAAAGTATAGGCATGTGAGTTAAACATTTACCTCAAGTAGACACATGCCCTGGAGAGAACAATCATGGGAGAAGGAAGGGCTGCTTATGCACAGGGAGACAGCTCAGGGGCCAGGAGAGTATGGAGGGAGGGAGACTGTGAAGTGGTAACTATGGGGAGGAAGTGGGAGGGGAGCTGTTGCATTGTGGTAAACTGTGGTCAATGACATGAGACAAAGTATATGTGAACTGCTGTATAGAAAGTGAATTTGCTCTGTAAATCTTTACCCAAATCACAATAAAAAAAAAAAAAAAAAAGATTTACAGTCTTGGAAACCCTATGGGTCACTACAAGTTAGAATCAACTCAATGATAGTGGATAACCCTGTTTAAATTCAACTGTACTCATTCTAGAAATACTGAATGGTACAAATGGGGCACTCATTTACTAACCTAAAGGTTGGCAGTTCAAACCCACCTAGTAGCACCATGGAAGTAGGCCTGGTGATCTGCTCCCATTAAGATTACAGCCAAGAAAATCCTATGGACCAGCAGTGACATCACAGGGAGATGTGTGTGTGTAGGGGGGGAGAGTGTAAGGACCACATCAAGTAACATTTTTAGAAGGAGTACCACCAAAATGACTGTCTATGAAATTTTTGTGCAGTGCTTCAACACAAATATATTATTTTTATTAAAAATATCCCTGTAATTAGTTATAACAGCAAAAACCTTTTTTTAAGCCCAGGTTACATTCATTGCTATACCTACAAAGCTAAAATTATTTGCTAAATTACTTCTTGAACTTTCTAATGTGCTTCACTAAGAGTTGTCATTATTACCCAATTACAATGATGCTTCAGATCAGGTGGTTTCAGATCACAGATCACAACATCTTGTTATTTTCATCGCAGCTGATGTTTTTATAGTTGCTGATTTTGCCAAATTTTCCAATGTTTTAGGTACAATATTTGTGGTAATTAGAACCTATATCAATAACTTTTTTTGAGAATGAGGTAGTAATCAAAAGAAAAGTAGAAAAATTTTAAAAAGCTTCCCCTCAGTTACTAATAATGTTATAATAATGTTACAATTCAATGTAGAAAAATTTACAAAACAATTTTGTTGTTAAAATACATATAATCTAAGAAATATTACATTTAAGCAATTTACAGGTATTTGCCAGATATTATTCTATGATTATAATTGATAATAAACATTACTAAGGATTCTGTATGGTCTGATACAGAAGGAGGTTCTTAAGGGTGGTAGTGGATGTGACACCATGAGTTACTACACGGGGTAACACCAACCCTAGTGATACTGTTGTGGAGCCATTCTCTGTAACACATGGGGTCACCACGAGTAGGAATGGATTTAATGGCAACAGCTTTGATTTTGTTTTTGATTCTAGTCAGTTCTGCACTTGTGCAGAACCAGCTCAACAGAGAAGGAGAAAAATATGCCAAGTATGGCCTCCATTAAATTTGAAAATATAAAAGGCATTCAGCACTATCCTATCATCTTGCTGAATTCCCCTAGTACACTAATTTTCTTTTTCTCTTGGAAAACTAATCACACCTTTTTTCTTACCCTCAAATCTCCATTATTTCCTCCCCCACTTTCTCACTTTCTCCTGATGACCTTGTCTCCTATTTCACCTAGAATATTAGAAACAATCAGCAAAAATTCCTCAACATCTAACACTAAATCTAAACTCTTGCTCCTGTACTTATGTACTCTGCCTTCCATGAGTGGGAATCGAAATGGCCAACAACTGGTTACAACTATTTTCCCTGCTGTTACAGTGCATAGGGTCGCTGTGAGTCCGAATCTACTCAATGGCTTTGGTTTGGTTTTGTTTTTGGTACAATGTATGTTCTTAACCTTTTCTGTGTCATGAGTCCCTTCTAACTCGTCAGACATTTTTAAATTTGTGAAATAAAGTGTTTAGGAACACAAAGGAAACTACTTTTATTGAAATTCATTTATCAAAGTATCAATAATATTTTTACACAAATGTACTTCTGTGTTAATGTCTGTATTGTTGTTGTTATGTGTCATGGTTAGCAGTCAAGTGCCTTAGGCACTAAACTACCAGAGCTCTCCTTAATGTACGTAGGTGGTCTAATAGCTACCATATGTTGATTTAGTGAGAAAACTAAATATTTAAACATATTTTCAACAGTTGTTAGGTGATTTGAAATATCTGCATTGAGCTAATTCTGATTTTTGGCTCCATTCATTATTGAAGGAAATGTTAAATTTCAATTAGGGATTAGTTTAAATAAAGACTGATTTTCATCCATTTAGGTTCACAAATTTTCTGAATTCTATCTACTGCATATCCCAGATCAAAAATTCCAGATAAAGCCAACCCCTCCACTTGTGCAATAAGCCTCAATTCTCTACATGAAACACCTGCCCAAAGAATACATATTCCCGACCAAATCCCCTTATCCTGCATCTCTCTACTTAATCATTGTCATTAGCATACAAACATTCTCTAGCATCTTCCACCTTGGAAATAAAACCTGAGATCATATGCTCCCTCATTTTCCACCTCATTTCTCTTTTCCTTTTTTAGTAAAACTCCTCAAAAGGGTTTGGTGTAATAATCGGCTCTACTTCTGCCTTCCTCTGTCATTGAAGCCAAGGTAAATGCCTCTAAGCTATGAATAGTTATGGTAGCACACAATGGCCAAGTTCTTGACTGCCAACCAAAAGGTTGGTGGTTCAATCCCACCCAGTGGCTCTGCAAAAGAAAAGACCTGGCAATCTGCTTCTGTAGAGATACAGTTTGAAAACCTTATGGAGCAGTTCTACTCTGAAACATGGGGTCATAATGTGTCAAAATTGATTCAACAGCACCTAACAACAAGCTATGAATAATAAACAAATTTTTTTTCTATCAGCCATGCTAAAGGAAAGACTACATTTATTATTAATACCTCAATAAGAATTGTGAATACCAAATTGTTGTTATAGGAAAAGAGCTTGCAACCAAAAAGTATAGGGAAAAAATACTGTAGAGATGTCAAGCAATAAATTAATTTAATCTCCTCTACTCTTTTCTGATTTTTTTAATGATTTTGGAAATTTAAAAATATTTGTTGTGAATTATTTTATAACTTTGAAAAAATAATTATTCTATATCTGATTTTGTATACTTGATTTCTTTTAAGTGGTTTCTACAATGTTGCAAAAGCTTCTGACCCCAAAATACCAGTTCTATCTTTAAGCAGAACCAGTATTTAAGAGGTAACTGCTCAGAATTTTCCAAAACTTATGCAAGATATCAATCCACACATTCAAAAATGCCCAACAAACCCCAGACAGTATTAAAAACAAAAGCCAAAACAATACACATAGTTCAATTGCATGGAAACTGCTGAAAACAAAGGCAAAAAAAAAAAAGACATTGAAAACATCTATAGAGGGAAGAGCTTTAACTCAAAAACAGTTTTTCAATCCCAGCACTAATGACTTTTTGAATTGGAAAATTCTGTGTTGTAAGGGACTGTTTTTTGCATGGTAGGATGTTTAGCAGCATCTCTGCCTTCTATGCTCTAGATGTTAGTAGTCTCTCACACCTAAATTATAGCAATAAAAAAGTCTCCAGACATTGTCAAATAACCTTTAGGGCGGGAACTGGGGAATCACGCTTTGTTGAAAACTACTGCTCTAGTAGGAGTAACAGCTAGGCAGAGAACAGATTTCAATAGCAGTAATAAAGACCAGAAGGCAATGAAATATTGAACCAGAATCTAATCAAGGCTTTAGAACTAACTTCCAGATTACTTAAAATATAGGAGCTAGAACAACAAGTTAAAAGATATCATAAGAAAACAATGAGACAAATCCAGACCATGTGACATTCTCTAAGATATCTGATCTGTGCATCTCAAAGTCAATGTTGTAAGAGAAAAGGTAGTGGTAGAGGCTGTTGTAGATTTCAATTAATAGAAACATAATGTTGTTGTTGTCATGTGCCGTGGAGTCTGACTCGACTCATAGCAACCTCTCCTTGGGTTTCATAGGCAGTATCACTACGGAAGTAGATTGCTGTAATCTATGAATGTTCATTGAATTTTAGCTAGTGTGGAAGAGGAGGAAACAATTATAAGGGAACTTTTGGGAATACTGGCAGAAATTTGATTACGGACTGGATATAGTTATCATGAGGACATGGTGTTTCAGTGGATAGAATTCTTACCCTACGTGCGAGAAACCTAGTCCAATTCCCAGCTAATGCACCTCATCACCACCCATCTGCCAGTGGTAAATAGGTTTCAGCAAAACTTCCAAACTAAGATGGCTTAGGAAGAAAGGGCTGGCAATCTACTTTTGAAATCAACCAATGAACAACTTTTGGATCACAATGGTCTGATTCATAAGTTGTGCATGGGGTCTCCATGAGCAGGGGGTTGAACTCAGCAGCAGCTAACAACAACAGATAACATTAGAAAAATATACTAAATTTCTTAGATGTTCTAACGGTATTGAGCTTATATAGGAAAACACCCTTCTCAACACTTATTTTTCCTAATTTATGCATGTAGAACTATAAATATAATTTAACATTTCTTTATAAAAATTGCATAAAAGGAACACTGATGGTAGAGTGGATAAGGCATTTGTCTAATAACCAGAGAGTCAATGGTTCAAACCCACCAGTTGCTCCATGGAAGAAGTTGGTCAATCTACTTCCCTAAAGATTTACAGCCTCAGAACCCCAGTGGGGATTGTTATGAGTCAGAACCCATTGGCAGTGAGTTTGGTTTTTTTGAGTTTAAATTGCATAAATTTTTATCCATGCCAAAATGATTAGAGATGAAATAGCACGATGTCTGCAACTGTTACTTTGAAATGGGCTAAAATGAAATATTCATAATACATACTTAAAAATATGTATGTATCTACATTAATCTACCATACATGTTTGTAAACACACATACATATATATAAATATAACAATCTGTATGGTTGAAATTTTTCATGAGAAGTTCTGAAAACAATAAATTCATTTAGGTCTCTCCTGAAGACTGGATAACACATATACACACAAACAATATATTGTTTAAAAGACAGACACCTCAAACATGAAGATGTATGACAGTTGAGATTAACAGGATGAAAAATGATAATCCAGCAAGCACTAATAAAGAGAAACAAGGATAACTATATTAAATATTAGAACAAGTAGAATATTAAATATTAAACAAGTATCTTTTAAGATAAAAGCATTACAAGAGATAACGACTGACATTTTGCAATAAATAAATCTTCAATTTACCAAAAAGATATAAAATATAAAAATTTGCATGACTAATGACAGAACTAAATATATATGTATGTATATGCATATACATATATATATT
>NW_006921696.1:7514651-7516701 GCF_000298275.1 Orycteropus afer afer
CACCAGCCACTCCTCGGAAGGAAGGTTGGGCAATCCTACTTCCGTAGTGATACTGCCTCGGAAACCCAAGGAGGGGTCGCTATGAGTCAGGTTTGACTCGACGGCACATAACAACAATAACAACAACAAATAATAACAACAATACACAGTTCTCAAGAAATTGGATTTTGTCCTAGTTATAGACCTGGGATCAGCAAACTTTTTCTGTAAATTATTTGAATAAATATTTTAGTCTTTGAGTGCCATATGATTTCAGTCACAACTACTTGACATGGCTGTTGTTGTTGTTATATGCCGTCGAGTCAGACTCGACTCATAGAGACCCCTCCTTGGGTTTCCGAGGCAGTATCTCTATGGAAGTAGATTGCCCAAACTTCCTTCTGAGGAGTGGCTGGTGGGTTTGAACCGCCAGCATTCTGGTTAGCAGTCAAGTGCCTTATGCTAACATGGCTAGTTAGCCCAAAAGCTGTCATAGACAATAGGTAAATAAACAGTGTACCTGTGTTCAAATAAAACTTTATTAACAAAAACAAATAGTAGGCTAGATTTGGCCCAGGGGCTATTGCTTGTCCACATCTGGAGCAGATCTTTGGTTCTCGAAGAGTCATCTGAAGTCTAGTTGCATCAACATCTGCTTTATTCATGCAACAGTGGGTCACTGTGTCTAAGAATGAACATGAACTCCCAATGATCCAGGAAAGTCTTCAGAGTAGGAGTAACCCACTAGGGGTCATTTACTGCCTTCCTGTCTCCAGCACAAAGATCTGCGGTGACTTACCAGAGCCAGGGTTCTGCGTGTCAGATTAGGGATTGTTGTTGTTAAGTGCTGTCACTTCTGTTTCAACTCATAGCAACCCAATGTACAACAGGACAAAACACTACCCGGTCCTACACCATCCTCACAATCATTGCCATGCTTGAGAGTATCGTCACAGCCAGCAGTCGGATAGAGCAAAGTGGGCTGTGGAACAAAGAACCAAGAGGCAAGAACTGAGAAACTATCTAAGGGCAAGACCAGAATCAAGCTAAACATATGGTCTAATACAAATGATCTGAGTAGTTACAGAAGGGAGAAATGGAAACCACCTGGGCAGAGCAAGTTCGTGATTAAGGGCATGTAGAAGGCGGAGCCCGGAGCAAGTACCAGAGGTGTAGGAATGTAGAAGTGTTTTATGGGGTGCCAGAGAACTTTCCTGAGAACAATAAAGAAGTTGTTACAAATATTCCACATGTTGGAACAATACTAGTTTAGTCTAAGTGTAAGGGGAGAACTCTTGGTTGTCATGGCATTTACACTTTTTCATCTCCAAGAAAAATATGCTCTTGCTCTTTGGCCTTTTGGAGCATAAAAAGAAAAGAATAGTGTCAGTCTAGATATTTACCCCATAGAGCCCTCTATATAGACATCATTTTATTATTATTATTTTACTAAAAGTTTTGAGGAAGTTTATATTTGCTAATGTTTTAAAGGAAGCCATTTAAAGACCCATCCCTGGCCATCTAACCAATGCTGATGTAAAATGGGGATTCACACTAAAGCAGAGAGAAATTCTTTTAGAATTGAGGCCTGACAGCCACAGTCTGATTTAATGCCTATGCATGATCAGGTTTTCTTGAAAGAAATGCTATTAAAGAGGCATTAGAAAAGTATTGAGTTGGTATTTCAGAAATCTGAACTTATGGAAATGGTACCATAAATTGTAGTAATGGAAATAAAGTTAACTTTGATTGATCATTTATAGTAAAACAGGGCTCAGCGCTTTATACAGACTATCTGATTGTTTTTCCATGAAACCCTACGAGGTCAAAAGGTTAAGTGCCAATGTATCTATGCTCATTTCAAAGAGAAAAAACCAAGGCCCCAAGAGGCTGGTTCACACTTAGTCAATTTGACTCTGTGCTTTTAACTATCACACAGAATGGCTCCTCACCAAGTGTGTTCAACGGCTTAGAGAATCTTGTCTTTTGAAGCTACCAATTGTCTAATGTAAAGGACCATCATTATCTATGCAAAAGAATGTTAGAAAAGCTCCCATTTTCTAAATGGTAT
>NW_006921696.1:7516826-7520547 GCF_000298275.1 Orycteropus afer afer
TTTTCTTCCTAAATGCCCACAGGCCTAAATGTTTCAGCAAATGTAACATTTGCATCAATTATACTTTAGACATCTTCCCGTAAGAAGGAAACTAAAAGGTTCCGATAATGCTGAATTTAATTAGCATGCAGCGATATACAGTACAATTCAGCCTTGTAGCCCACACAGTTTCTATGGAAATGTGTTAGACTACAGTATGACAAAAATTCAATGAAAAATAAAGATGAATATACTGAAAATATAATAATTCATTGATTTAAATATGGTAAAAGATAATTGAAGAAACACTTGTTAAACAGAATAAGAATTTTTTTTATGTTTCAAGAAATATACAATGTAAGTAGTTGAAATATTCTCTTCTTTAAAGACAAAGATTATTTTTTAAGAGTATATGTTTGCTATTTATTGAAGTTAAACTAAGAAAATGTGGGAATAAGAAATTCTGTATATCTGTTCTTATTTTAGGAGCTCTGGTAGCATAGTGCCTAGGGCACTTGACTGCAAACCAGAAGGCTGGCAGTTCAAACCCACCAGCCACTCCTTGGAAGGAAGGTTGGGCAATCTACTTCTGTAGTAATACTACCTCGGAAACCCAAGGAGGGGTTGCTATGAGTGGGGGCTGACTCGACAGCACATAACAACAAACATTTTTATTTTCCAACTCATGGCGAGTGATCCTCTTTGATTCCTTAGGGGTATGTGCCAAAAACCCATTGCCATCAAGTCAGTTCTGACTCACCGTGACCCGGTAGGACATAGTAAACTGCCCGATAGGGTTTCGAAGGCAGCAAATCTTTAGGGATGCAGACTTTCTCATCTTTCTTCTGTGGGGTGGCTGATGGGTTCAAATTGCCTTTTGATTAGCAGCTGAATGATTTAACCACTGTACCATAGGATAGGTATGAGTTGGAACTGACTGTGGTAGTGGATTTGGTTTTACATTTTATTTATTTGTCTATCTATCTATCTATCTATCTATTTTTTGGGCAAGTCAAAACCACTGGCTAGATGACTTCATTTATTTATTTATTTTAAGAGCTTGTTTTACATTTGATGTAACGCATACATTTAGTTTCATTCCCATTCGCTATGTCCAACCCTAAGCCAGTCTCCTTCCCTCCCTACCCTGCAACTCTCCGCCTGTGCCCCTCATAATTATGCACTCTTGTTTGTCCTACATTTCCCCAGTTTAAATGTTGGTCCTCCGGTATCCCGTGGTCTATTGCTCTAAGGGATGTATTAACATAGAGTATGTGGGTGCAGCATCCTGTGTTAGTGATCTATGTGTACATCTTGTTAACTATTGGGCTGAGACCCCGCCCCTGGGGTGAGTTTTATTCCAGGGACAGAATGTATCCCAGGACCATAGTATTGGGAGTCTTTTATTTTATTCTAATTTACATATCTAGGTACCAGAATAAAAAGATAATAACTTTAAAATGGTTCACTGATGTATTTCTTTCAAATAAAACTCTTTAATTTTATAATCTGTTTCATTATTTCCATAAATATAACAGAAATATGGGTCATTTAAAAAGAATTTTAACTATAGATGTCTGTACAAAGTATCTGGAACATTTTGATAAGATTTAAAAATTAATGCACTAATATTATTGCATACCAATTACACAGTAGTTACTATTTGTTCTCTTATATAGATTATCAAAAAAGCAACATGTAATACATATTGCTACATCCATTTTATGGATAAGAAAACTAACTTATTTGCCCAAATCACATGTCTAAAATCAAAAAACCAAACTCACCGCCATTGACTCCTAGTGACCCCTCCTTGAGTTTCTAAGGCAGGATCACTACAGAAGTAGATTGCCTAATCTTTCTTCCCTGGAGTAGCTGGTAGGTTTGAACCACCAACCTTCTGGTAGCAGTCAAATGCCTTAGGCACTACACCACCAGAGCTCCTATGTAAAAACTCAAATCACCATCTGCCTCATTCTCCTTCCAAGGAACTTTGGTGGTGCTGTGGTTAAGGCACTGGGCTGCTAACCAAAAGGTTGGTGGTTTAAACCTACCAGCAGCTCTGCGGGAGAAAGATGCAGCAGTCTGCTTCCGCAAAGATTAACAGCCTTGTATAAACCCTGTGGGAGTTACTGTGAGGCAGAATCAATTGGATGTCCATGATTTTATTCTCCTTCATACCCCAAATATTTCTGAATTCCCAGTGATATCAAGAAGAAGTTGTTGTACCAAGTTAATCTATAAGAATCTGGAGTAAAATGAGGAAGGATTAGAATAAAGCTTACTAGTGCTTTTAACATTTTATATGTATCATCTCATTTAATCTTACTCTTATTATATAATAAGTAATTTTGCTATTCTCATTTTGAAAATAAATACATAGACCTAAAAATATTAACAATTTTTCTTACTCCAAAATTAAGCATCTTAACCATTATGCCATATCATTTCATCAATATTAGACATGAAAATTTCTTCAGCTTCTACTTGAACTGGCATATGAGCAACTGATAGTCTGTTCCGCAGTCAGCTTCTCGCCTTATTTTAACTGATGATATTGAGCTTGTCCATCACTTCTTTCTACAGATGTAGTAGATCTGATTCCTGTGTATTCCATATGGTGAGGTCTAAATGTATACTTGCCATTTATACTTTTGAAAAGAGATATTTGTAATGACTAAGTCAATGGTCTTGAAAAATTCTATCATGCAATCTCTGGCATTATTTCTATCACTAATCTCATATTTTCCAGGTATTGATGTTTCTTCTTTGTTTCCAACTTTGGCACTCCAACCAATGCATCTTCTTATTACCCATACACCTTGATTGCATGTTTGGTCAATTTCAGACTGCAGAGGTTGGTAAAAATCTTCAGTTTCTTCATTTTTGGCTTTAGTGTTTGGTGTTTAGAATAATAGCATTATTGAGTATTCTTCCTTGTAGGCATATGAATAGTATCCTATCACTAACAGCATTGTGCTTCAAGATAGATCTTGAAATGTTCTTTTTGACAATGAATGGGATGCCATTCTTCAGTTTGTCCTTGCTGGTGTAGTAGACCATATAATTGTCTGATTCAAAATGGCTAATACCTGTCCATTTTAGCTCACTAATGCTTAGAATATCAATCTTTATGTGTTGCATTTCATTTTTGACAACTTCTAATTTCCTTAGATTCATGCTTCATACATTCTATTTTCCAATTATTAATGAATGTTTGCAACTGTTTCTTCCCATTTTGAATCATGCCTCATGAGCAGATGAAAGTTCCAAAATGTGGACTTCATTCACATCATTAAGGTTGACTCTGCTTTTAAGGAGACAGTTCTTCCCTAGTCATATTTTCAGTGCCTTCCAACCTGAGGAGCTCATCTTCCAGCACTATTATCAGACAATGTTTCCATTGCTTTTTTAGGCAGTGGAAAGAACTTGTCTGAATTATGTTTGAATGTTTGGTGGAAGATAGAACTTGTAACTGATTAACTTGAACGTCTGGCTGACGAGATTTCTAAGTAAGATCTTAAAGAGGCCGCGTGGTTTCCCCTTGCTGCTTATATTAAAATGTAAGGGGAAAGAGATATAAAAATGAACTGAGCAAAACGATAACAAATAAAGATTTGGAAAAATCTGTTGTATAAACTAAGGCCATTGTCCTAGAATTTTCATCAAGGACTTGACTACATGTTGTTGTTGTTAAGTGCCGTCGAGTCGTTTCCGACTCATAGCGACCCCATGCACAGCA
>NW_006921696.1:7525652-7527067 GCF_000298275.1 Orycteropus afer afer
AGGGGTCCAAGATTATCTTCTGTGTCTGTGTTAATTGGTTTCCCTTTTCTTTGTTGAAGAGGGTCTGTGCAGTCTTTCTGCCTAGTCCGCCATCTTGCCGAAACCCTCTCAGCAGTGCTGTTTGAAGAAGCACAGAAAGCAGGGCCTTCTTTGTTTCTAAAAGTTGGGCCACAGCTTCTTGGATTTCAAAGAAATTTGCTTCTGGATAGTGGGGCTGTTATTACAGTATACCCAGAGGATGGGGCCACTCCTCAAAGCTGAAGGAGTAGGATTTCCATCCCCAAGTGAGAGAAGGAATGGACTTGCTAGAACTGAGGGTGTGGAGTCACCACTCAGATGGACGAGGAAAATGGGACTGCATAAAGCTGAGGGAACAGAGTTGCCATCCTGATTGGTCTGGAAGGTAGAGTTGAAGTCCAGGGCTGAGGGGTCTCCACCCAGAATCCAGAGGGTATGGTCAACATCTAGAGACTGGAGGGCTGAGTCATTATCTATGAGGTGTCAGAGAAGAGAGGATTATTTTCAAGACTTGAGAGTTAATGTAATTTGTTCTATTAGTTTTGGGGCTTCCTTCGTACCTGTTATTTCTTCTTCCCCTCCAATCGACCCCATTTGTAGTGGAATCATCTACCTTGTGCTTGTTCCACCATTGTACTTCGGAAGCAGATAATTCGTAGTCTAGATTTCACAGTTTCACAGATGAAGAGGAATTTTGCCCCAAGACAGAATATGCTAAAATCTTATATATTTGATTTAGACGATTCAGAAGATGAGATTCTGGTCTGGAGTTGATTTAAGAGTTTGGGGATGATATCATGGGGTGGATGTGTTTTGCATGTGGCAAAGATATGAGTTGAGAGAGCAAAGTGTGGAATGTTATGGATTAAATTTTATCCCCTTCAAATGTGTGTTGTATAGCCTAACTTCTATGCCTCTGGTCATAATCCCATTTGGAAATGTGTTGTCTTTTTTATGTTAATGAGAAAGATTTCATATAGAAAGTGTCTTAAGTCAATCACTTTAGAAATACAGGAAAGATTAAACAAACAAACTAAGAAGGAGAGATAGGGGAAGAGAGATGCCATGCCACATGAAGATTACCCAGAAGCAGAAGGTCAGAAGAGAAAGGACATTTCTCTGAAGTAGACACTGAGAGAAAGCCTTCCTTTAGAGCTGACACCTTGAATTTGAACTTTTAACCTCCTAAATTGTGAGAAAATAAATTTCACTTTCTTAAGCTCATTCACTTGTGTGTTTTACATTATAGCAGTACTAGATAACTAAGCCAGAAAGTCACTGTAATTTATTCTAATCATTAGAGTTCCCAAAATGGTAGTTAGAGGTCAGAGGCAGAAGTCAGAGATATGCTCCTGAAGGACTAGGGGGAAAAAAAAAAAAAAAAAAAACCCATGTTG
>NW_006921696.1:7528402-7582131 GCF_000298275.1 Orycteropus afer afer
CACCTTTCTTTGAAATGGGTACAAATATGGATCTCTTCCAGTCAGTTGGCCAGGTAGCTGTCTTCCAATCTCTTGGCATAACTGAGTGAGTGCCTATGATAACCATCTGAATGAACTTGGAAGAGGGCCCTGACTGAGTCCCAGGTAAAAACTGCAGCCTTGGCCAAAACCTTGATTGCAGCCACGTGAAACAGGAACAGAGGATCCAGCTAACCCATACCCAGATTATTGACCCATGGAAAGTATGATACAATAAATTTTTGTTTAAGTAGCTAAATGCATAGTAATTTGTTATGCAGCTTGAGGACACTAATACAATATATAAAAATGCTGCTAAAGATAATTATGTCACACAATTAGTGTATGGTGGAAGCAAGATTTGATACTATTACTTTTAGACCCCAAAACCTGTTCTTGAACCCTAAACAAAAATTATAATTGGCTACATATTGTACCCATTCCAAAGAAAGGTGATCCCACAGAATGTGGAAATTATCAGACAATATAATTAATATCAAATGCAAGTAAGATCTTACTGAAAATAATTCAAAAAGTGTTGCAGTAGTACATTGACAAAGGACTTCCACAGGTGCAGGCTGCATTCTGAAGAGAATGTGGAAGGAGGGATATCGTTACTGATGTCAGATGGATCTTGGGTCAAAGCAAAGCAAAGATGTTTACTTGTGTTTTATTGACTGTGCAAAGGCATTTGATTGTACAGATCATAACATATTGTGGATAACATTGAGAAGAAAGGGAATTCCAGAACACTTAATTGTACTCATGAGGAACCTGTACATAGACCAGGAGGCTGTTGTCCGAACAGAACAAAGGGACACTGCATGGTTTAAAATCAAGAAGGGAGTGTGTCAGGGTTGTATCCTTTCACCATACGTACTCTATCTATATGCTGAGCAAATAATCTGAGAAGCTAGACTAATATGAAGAAGAACATGTCATCAAGATTGGAGGAAGAATCATTAACAACCTGCGATACGCTGACCACACAACTTTGCTTGCTGAAAGTGAGGATGACTTGAAGCACTTACTGATGAAGACTGAAGAATGTGGTCTGCAGTATGGATTACATCTCAATATAAAGAAAACAAAAATACTCACAACTGGACCTATAAGCAGCATCACAATAAATGGAGAAAAGATTGAAGTTGTCAGAGACTTCACATTGCTTGGTTCTACAATCGATGACAATGGAAGCAGCAGTTAGAACATCAGACGACATATAGCACTGGACAAGTCAGTTGCAAAGGACCTTTTTCAAGTGCTGAGGAGCAAAGGTGTTTCCTTGAGGACTAAGATGCACCTGACACAAACCATGATATTTTCAATTGCCTCATATGCATGTGAGAGCTGGAAAATGAATAAGGAAGACTGAAGAATTCATGCTCTTGAGTAGTGGTACTGGCGAAGAATGCTGAAAGTACCATGGACTGCTGAAAGAACTAACAAATCTGCCCTGGAGGAAGTGCAGCTGGAATGCTCCTTGGAAGTGAGAATGGCCAGACTTCCTCTCACCTACTTTGGTCATATTGTCAGAAGGGATCATTCCCTGGAGAAGGTTGTCATGCTTGGTAAGGTGGAGGGTCAATGAAAGAGGGGGAGGCCTTCAATGAGATGGATTGTCACTGTGGCTGTGGTGCTGGGCTCAAGTATAGCAGGGATCGCAGAGCTGGGGCAGGACTGGGTGGTGTTTTGTTCTCCAGTGCATAGGGTCACTATGAGTCGGAGACGACTCAATGGCACCTAACAACAACAACAGCAAATTTGGTAAAGTTGTTTTTGCCACACTTTTTAATTTATTTAATTTTTTAAATTTTTGGTGGCAATATACATGAGAAAATATACATCCATTCAACAATTTCTGCATTTACAGCTCACTGGCATTAAATACATAGTTTATGTTGTGTCACCATTCTCATTATCTCTATCCATATTGTTTAATCACCATTAATTTAGACTCTCTGTCCCTTAACTTTCTCATCTGTGCTTGAGAGTAACTTTATCAAATTGATCTCAAATAAATCTTTTCTTTAAAAGAGCACACAATGCTCAAGGCAAGCATTTGTTACTAACTGAGCTGAACTAATGGGATAGTCTCAGTTCAAGTTTTAAAGATTATTTCCAAGCAATAAATTCAAGGGTTCTCCTAATCTCAATGGATCCAGTAAGTCTGTCTTCCTATGAATTTGAAGTTCTGTTCCACATTATTCCTTCTTTTGATCAAGATGCCTCTATTGGGCCTTTGATCAAAATGTTCAGTAGCAGTAGCCAAACATCATTCATTTCTTCTGATCTCATGGCAAAGGAGGCAGCAGCTCAGGCAAGCAATTACACTTGCAGTTTATTTCCTTCTCTGATTCATGGGTTTCCTTCTTTCTCTACTGTTCCAAGCTAATAGAGACCAATTGTGTCTTGGATGGCTTCTACCAAGCTTTCAAGGAGGTAGAATATAAACTCTAAAGATATTAGGCCAACTGACTGGATAGATGGCAAAGCCATGAACTAAGAAAGCTTTGAACCAAGAAAACCCCTCCCACAAGATGTTTAGTTGTACCTAAGTAGTATCAATAAACACAGCCTTTTGGGGGGAGCAGGGTTTGCTGTTGTAGTTGTAAAATCATATGTAACACTTTATTTGCCATTTTGCCCTTTTTTTTTTGATGTACAGCTCAGTGACAACAACTACCTTAGTGAAGTTATGTAACCATCATCCTTAATAGAGGCCAGTTTTTACATCATCATAGACAAAATTCACTGCTTCCCAAAGAATGATTTCCTATCTCCCTCCTCTCTCCTGCCCCTAGTAACCATTAATCTCTACAATTACTTATTCTTGTAATTTCATATAAGTGAGGCCATACAATATTTGTCTTTTTATGACTAACTTATTGCACTTGGGATAATACCTTAGAGATTCATCCATGGTGTAGCATGTACCAGGACTCCATATTTCTATAAGGCTGAGTAGTATTACATTATATATATGTACAATATTGTGATTATCCATTAGTTTGTTGATGGGCATTTTTTGCTGTTGTGGATAATGTTGCAAAGAACATCAGTGTGCATAGGTCTGTTTGTGTCATTACTTTTAAGTCCCTAGGGAACATACCTAGGAGTAGAATTGCTGCATCTTACGGTAGTTCTGTTTCTAATTTTTTGAGGAATTGCTATATAGTTTTCCACAATGATTATACTGTTTTAGACTCCCACCAGCAGTGGATAAGTGTTCCAATTTCCCTGCAACCTTGCCTACATTATTTGTTTATTTGATTATTGCCCATGTAGCATGGATGAGGTGTCATCTCTTTGTAGTTTTTATTTGCATCTCATGATAATGAGTATCTATTCATGTGTTTGTTGGCTGGTTGCTCATCCTCTTTAACAAAGTTTCTGTTCATGTCCTTTGCCCATTTTTTTTGAATGATTTTTTTTGTTCTTTTGTTGTTAAATTGTAAAATTTTTACAAATATTTTGGATATTAGATCTTTATCAAGTATATCATTCCCAAAGATTTTTTTCCCCAGAATATACATTGTCTTTTTACTGTTTTGATAAAGTCTTTTAATGAACATTGAAGATTTAATTTTTATGAGGTCCCAATTATCTATGTTGTCTTCTGCTGCTTATGCATTTGTTGGTATGTTTGATAATTCACCATTAAAAAATTAAAAAAATAAAAAACTAGGCTCCATAGTTTTGCCCCTATGTTTTCTTCCACCAACTTTGTGGTTTTAGCTTTTGCTTTAGGTCTTTGATCTAGGTCACCACTCTTTAGATGAAGGAATTATTCTAGATTAAGATAGAATTAAAGACTATACATTATTCAGATAAACCATTGTTAAATAAAAACTCCTTGATTATTGTTATCTAAAGGACTATTGCTATGTGCAGCCTTTTGATCAATGGTGTATATATCATTTGGAACTTCAATACCTATCATTAATGTAGAAAAACCTCATACCAACCCAGAAAAACAATATTTTCCAATTAAACCTTTTAATTACAATTAATTATAAAAGATTTCAAAAAAGAAGAGAAAGCTTTTTTTAAAATGTTTACAACTTTACCAGAGTAATCAACTGTGTTTTTTTAATCAAATGTAATCAAGAATTTTTCCAGAAGACTCATCCTGCTCAACAGCATTGAAGTATTCTAGCATCAAGTGAAATGGACTTTAGTTTATTAGAAATTCCATTTTTGACCCAAACTAAGAAGTAATAAGTGCTGATTCTCAATCAGTATTCCCTCGATGAGTCTAATTCAAAATTCTTAGCTTTTAAAGAGAAGTTCCATTTCTGTATTTTCCAAGCCTGTCATAGCAACTTCTATTTTAATATGCATGTTCTCATTGATGTGGCCTCAACAATAACACAAATTGTTCTCCAATAGTATTTTATATGTATAATAGTACTCTTTCACAAGATTCATAAAGCATAAATATGTGGCATCATCTTTTGCTGTTTGACTTAATGACAGATTGTGACTTTAAATATCATAACACACTCAACATAATTATGTCCTATTTTTATAGCTTGCTACATTGTATTTGAAAAGTACATTATTTATTGTGGTTTGTGAATATTCATGGGATAAATGTGAATGTACTAATTTAATTAACAATGCTTCAAGCCAAGTGCAGATAATTTTTTTTAATTTTTTTCTTTGACCACTAGCATACATTATGATGAATATAAATGACATTATTTACTTTGAAGGTTAGTCATGTTGTACAAGTATCCAACAGCTAGTGAGATAAATATGAGATATTCAAGTTTGTATTAAGACAACACAGACTAAAAAGAAATAGGAGATGGGGATAGGACATGAGAAATAAGTACATTTTTACTCTCAACCCAATTTCAAAGTAGTATAGTGTTAATGGAAAGACTACTAACCTTGTACTCAAATAAATATGACTTTTCAATGCCTGCATCATCACTAACTGTGGGATACAGTATATAGTAATTAACCTCTTGAAGACTGTATTCTTATTTGTATCCTGGGAGAATACCTACTACAGTAAATAGTGTGTAAGGCAGAACCTGTCAGAGAAGGAAAACTGAAATATTTTCCATGAAAACAAGTGATAGAAAGGTAAAGTGAAAAACATCGGTGAACTGTAAAACTAAGGCAGTGCCTCCTAGTTTTAGCTTTCACAATTTTTTCACTGTACATTTGGGTCCTTTGTGGAAATTAAATGTAATAAATGAGTGATGTGGGAGCTCTGATGGTGTAGTGCCAAAGACATCTGACTGCTAACCAGAAAGCTGGTAGTTCAACCCCACCAGCCACTCCTCAGAAGGAAGACTGGGCAATCTACTTCTATAGCGATACTGCCTCGGCCAAGGAGGGGCCGCTATGAGTTGGAACCAACTCGATGGCAGTGAGACGTTTTTGTTTGTTTGTTTTAGTGAGTGATGCATCTGGTAGTAATGGCAGGTAATAAATGATTTTTAGATCACTGATGTTGATGTTGTTGAATCTGTCTAGGCCACCAAGTTCACTTAAAGACATAGAGTCTATAATGAATGAAGAATTATATTCGTAGGAAAAGATGCTACAGATGTTTTATTTTCACCTGATGTGAGGAAGTGATCAATTTTCGTTGTATAAAGTAAGCAAACATTGGTGTACAAAGCAAGGCCTCAGCAATAGATACACTCAGATTTAATACCACTCCTTTAAATATGGCAAATAAGGTGGAATTTTTTTAATTTGAGGGTTTCCTTTCTTCTTTGCCAGTGTGATAAAAATTATTCTTTAAAAATACTCAATTACAGGCAAAAAAAAAAAAAAAAGGAAGGTGGGGACCAGGTTTGCTGGTCCAATGGAGCCTGGTGTAACCACTGAGACTATGGCCCCTAGCTGCCCTTCAGGTCTGGAATTGAACCCACAACTGTGGTTTCCAGCCAAACAAAGTACAGGCATGTGAGTTAAACATTTACCTCAAGTAGACACACGCCCTGGAGAGAACAATCATGGGAGAAGGAAAGGCTGCTTATGCACAGGGAGATAGCTCAGGGTGCAGAAGAGTATGAAGGGATGGACACTGGGAGGAGGTAACTATGGGGAGGAAGTGGGAGGGGAGCTGCTGCATTGTAAATTTTGGTCAATGACATGAGACAAAGTATATGTGAACTGCTGTATGAAAAGTGAATTTACTCTGTAAATCTTCACCCAAATCCTAATAAAAAAAAAAAAAATACTCAATTACGTATTATTAAAGGTATTATCTTTCATCTTTCACAAAAACCTGGGTGAAATCATTGTTATATCATCTTTTCAGGTGCATTATCTATTGCCACATTAAAATGCTGAGAATGGTTCAAATTCCTCCTTAAGAAATAAGAGCAAAAAGAGCTCTATCTGGGCTGGGACCTGGGAGACCAGTTTGGTCGAGAGTGAGATGGAGCCAGCCCACCCTGTGCAGGAAGGAGTCCAGATAGAGAAAGAGGCAAAGTTCCACAAAGAAGGGCAGCTCAGGAGCTGAAAAAAAGCTGCCACAGAGAAAATTAATCCAAAAGGATTAGGCAGAGAGATGAAAAATGGTTCCAAGATACTAAGTCTATAAATCATACTGAACATGTGAAGATGACATATTGAGACACTGCAACAGAGAAGGAATACAGAAAAGCCGCTGATTCCAGAACCTGTGCTATAAATGTTGGACTATATTGTTGCTGTATGCAGGAGATAAACACTGAATAAACTATAAAATAATTAAATTAAAATGAGAAAATGTTTCACAGCGTGATGAATTTGAGTATTTTTTCTACAAAGGATATAGGTAGTAGACACTACTGAGGCTACATTAAAGTCATATGTGATTTCAGACAAAGCCAATATAGCAACTTCATTTGCCTTCCTTTTGATTGGCTTAGGAATGAAACCAATAAGGTTGTTGCTCAGTGCTGTGCAGTCACTGCTGACTCATGGTGACCCTGAATATAATAGAACAAAACACTGCCCAGTCCTGTGTCATTTTCCCAATCTTTGGTATGTCTGAGCCCATGGTTGCAGCCACCATATCAATCCATCTCATGAAGGATTTCCTTCATTTATGCTAACCCTTTACTTTACCAACCATGATGTCCTTTTCTAAAACTGGTCTTTCTTGATGATGTGTCCAAAGTAAACAAGATGAAGTCTCACCGTCCTCATTTCTAAAGAACATTCTGGCTGTATTGCCTCCTAAACTGACTTGGTCATTTTTCTGGCAGTCCATTCAATGTTCTTTTCTAACACCAATAAGATCTGAAGAGGAGAATATTACAGTTTTTTAAAAGGTTTTGTAAAAAAAAGTTTTCTTTTTATCTTGGAATGGAAACTTCATTTATCTGCATTTAGACGTTGTCTTGTGACTCCTGGATCTGCGGCAGCCTTTCTGAGATCAGGAGGGGAATCCACCTATGAAGCAAGTCCACACATTGGCAATGGTAAAGCTAAAACAGGAGAGATTTAGGGTCCTTGATAGCATGGTTAAGCAACTTATTAATCAACTCAGTATACTGACATTAAGATTAATTGATTTCTGCTATTTTTTCCCATTTTTGTATGATGCTACTCAGGTTTCAGAACTGCAGAAGAGATAGCTAATGGGCCTAGCTTGGGCATGATGCTCACCCTCAACTAACAGAGAACAAGGCACCTTGAATGATACTACCACCATCACTGTACATAATACAGAAATTATTCTCCAAAAGAAAAAGGAAAATCAGGGTGCTTCACCACAAGATAGAAGAACAGACACTGGGTAGGAAAAAAAAAAAAAAATCCAACAATGGAGAAAATAGGAAGCTTCTGTCTTCAGGTCAGTGTGTGAATTTACATAAACCAAATATTCAGTGTTCATAAAGTACTTTTTACCTTTATAAATTTAAGTTACACCTTAAATCTAAACTAAATTTCTATGTAAAGACTTAGAGTATACATAATATTATACTCTTAATTTTATAGTCAGACTTCACAGCAAATTATTTAGGGTTTTATTTTACATTTTTAAAAATACACATCATTATCAACCTTCTGATCTCAATTTGAAAATATGTCAAGCCTTCACAATTTACATGAACTGAGTAAAATCTTATCATTCAAGTTACAGGATACTGTTTTGAGAAGTATGCCTTATATTATCATAAATACCCCCCATTAAAGTCAGGCCACAATTTACTCTTCTGTGAGCATACAAAAAGTGTCTGACTATGATGAAGAAAGTCAAAGCCTAAATATTTTAAATGAATTTCATGTAATGGCTTATAATATTCTGTTCTGGAAGGAATATTGACTTTTTTTAAATGGTTAATATTTCAGAAGCCTTTAAATTCTTTCCAAAGGCCTTCTATATCAAAAAACAGATCACTATGGTGATAAATGCACTGGTAATGATTAAATAAATTTCTATTTACTCAGGCCCTTATTAAAGAATTGTTCAAAGGATATTAAAAAAAAAAACTTGGAGTAAATCTGTTAAAAATTCAACCTACTTACTCAGTACATGTTTATTGAATTCTTCCTTGTTTTGAGCACTATTTTAAATTCTTCACATACAATGATAATAAGATAAAATATTCTCACTCTTGTAGTTCACAATCTAAGATGAAAGGCCATTGTCTAAAAAATCACTATACAATGTAGTAATGCTATGGCACAGGTACAGAAAGAATGCTGTACAAGATGGAGAAAGGGTGCTAAGCCTTTCTTGGGTGCCAGGAAAGAACGTGCTGGAGTTTATACAAATAGAATATGAACATTTTTGTTGTTGTCGTTGCTGTTGTTGTTGTTGTTGTGTGCTGTCAAGTCAATTCCAACTCACACAATATGGATAAGCAGCAAAAGCACAGTTTCATTATAAAGGAGAGTCATGAGATTTCACACATGCTATTAATAATTCCAATTTGTAGTCATGTCACATAATATACATACTTTATAAAGATCACTCAGGCAGCTATGTGGAAATGGTTTGAAAGAGGATGAAACTAGAAACAAGAACACAAAGAAAACATTTCAAGCAGGAGAATTAGGACAGAGATAATATGAATGGGGAGGAAAATTAGATATAAGACTATGTAGAAGGTTAAGATTCAGAGGACTTTGCAAAACATCAGAAAGTGGGAGGAGTAAGGAAGGTGGTTCTCAAAGTGGGTGCATCACCCGGGAACTTGTTAGAAGCATAAATTCTCAGGTTTCACCACAGACACACGATTTTTATTTAACAAACTCTTAGAAATCAAATCATCTCTTGATATAGATATGTTGTTTTTGTTAGCTGCTGTCAAGTGAGCCCCCCTGATTCGTGGAGACATCATGTGTTACAGAGAAGAACTGCTCCATAGGGTTGTCTTAGCCATCATCTTTCAGAAGCAGTCAGCTAGGCCATCGCTTTCTTCTGTGGTGTTGCTAGGTGGGTTCAAACCACCAACATTTAGGTTAGCATCCGATTTCAGGCTGTTTGCATCACCCAGGCTCCTATGGATATAGGTATAAAAAAGTACAATTAGTGTGAAATATAAGGCATTAACCAAGAGGCTATTTAAATACTCCTTAATATCAGGTAGATAATTGGCATCAGGAGAGCCTCACTGGTCCCTGCAGGGGACACATACAGTGTTGTAAAACCTGTAAATACATTGCCAACTTCTTGAAGATACTTAACTAGAGTTTCCAAACTCAAATCCACTGCCATCGAGTCAATTCTGACTCATTGTGACCCTATCGTACAGAGTAGAACTGTCCCCATAGGGTTTTCAAAGCTGTAAATCTTTGCAGAAACAAACTCTCATCTTTGTCCCACAGACAGGCCGATAGGTTTGAACCACCAACATTTTAGTTAGCAGTCCAGTGCTTTAACGATAGCTCCACCAGAACTCCTATCTTTATTTTCTCATTTCCAAGCACAATGTCTCCCCTGTGGTAATTCCTCAATAAATGTTTGTTAAATAAACAAACTAATGATGGGTTATTCATTTCACACATTGATTTTTGCTCTACATGGAAAATAATATTTTGTATGACATCTTCCGAGAGGTAGTTTGGAGATAGAGGAGGAAGATAAACAGGACTACAGTCGGCATCTTACTTCATTCAGAACTAACCAAAAATATGAGGAAAGTCTGGATCAGCAGAAAGATCTACCAGAGAGATGTTGGGAGGAAGAAAGTCAGGAATATGAAGAGGGAACTGACACAAGAAGTGGAGCAAATAAATAAATGAATAAAACCTAGAGCACCAGATAGTCATTTCTGAAATAGTTGCCATTGGCAGAGCAATGAATAAGAATACTTCATAAACTCAAAAATGCTGCCAAAGAAATTAAAGTATTACTTAAGGTTTGAATGACTTGGAATCCAGGCCAGCTTTGCTATTAGTGAGTGCCTGCCTTTTTGTGAGTCATCTAGTCTCTCTGAGCCTCAGTTTCTTCCTCCCAAAATGAGACAATGACCAATGATTCATTAGTTCCCTTTCAGCTCTGAAGTTCTTTGATTCTAACATCAGATCAAGAATTTAAGCTGTGCCAAGGAGGAACAAAATGTTTTCTCTTCAATTCATGGAGTTTTTGCAATGCTATATTGCATTGTGTGTGTTATAATACAGTCTACTCTTAAAATTCATTCTGTGTTTTAGACTTTCATTATAATAACATGGACTGAGACTCAGTTTAGGGTAATTACACAAAATACAGCTTAATGGACCAGATCATTTTATTTTTAACTTTTAGTCACTTACCACAACTCTGGAATAGCTAAAATACTATGAAAATCCTAACAGTCTATAAAAAATCTTTGTGAAAACTAGCCTGAAAACATTACAATGCCTACTTAGTTCTTGAAAATTTTATTGGTAAAACTTAAATGCTGCAACTATCATCTTGGTCATGGTTGCTGTCTAGACTGACAACAAAAACAAAAAAACATGGTAGTCCCTAAGTCTGAGGTAGGGAGGCAAGAACAATGAGACAAAATTCTATGACTTTTATGTTTAGATGCAAACTACATATATGTGTATATATATATATATATGTATATATATATACACACACACATATATGTATATGTATATATATGTATATATACATATATATGTGTATATATATATATATATATGTGGGTTTTCATCAAACTCAGAGCTTACAAAATGTAAAATCATTTATTTATTTGATTCATGAAGCTCAGTGCCTCTAGGCAATCAATTTAACTCTTTGTAGAGAGATAGCAGTAATTTGAGATTTTTGCTACAACACCTACTATTTCTTCAATGTGTTATCTCTTACTGTTATTAAATAAAATCTCAGCTGGCAGAAAAAGTCACCATACTAGGGATCTTGGTAGCTTCAGAGAAACACTCTATTAGACTTTAAAGTATTCAAGTTATATGTTCAAAGCACAGGCAAACCTCCAGAGCCTCCTTCAAAGATTACTCACAGCCCAGATACTATTGGAGCCATAAAATGCACAGCATCTAAACCATAGAGTTAAAATGGAAAGTAGTTCTATATTCATCTGACTCCCCAGGGAAGAGTTTCCATGTTATTGGAGATCTCTAAAGCTCCATAAAATACCATGTTCTGTCAACATCAACTCCAGATGAACATTCTCAACCCAAAACTAGTTCCCAGCAACTGACAGTCAATTTCTTCTCTGATATGTTGCTGGGACTTGTCATTCCAACGTAACATTCATCACATTGAGTATTTCTAAGCAATCCAGAAGGTTTATGGCAAGTATTAATTTATCAGTTATTTTGACCAATATGTACATGGTGGGTCTGTTGGGTGAGAGTGAGAGACTTAACTAGTGAATGAATCTAGCTGAACACACAGAATCTCAATTGCTACAACCGTTTTTTGTTATCTACTGGTAATTCTCCTAAAGTCATAAAAACTTTTTCTCTGCTTAAAAATGTCAGAACATCTTCAACAAGGTAAAGGCCATATATGAAAAATCCACAGCTAACATCATACTCAGTCATGAAAGACTGAAATCTTCTCAATTAAGATATAGAAGAAAACAAGGATGGCCACTGTTGTTACTTTACTTAACATAAATAAAATGGTTAGAGCTAATAAAGGAATTCAGCAAAACTTGGGGATACAGAATCAATAAACAAAATTCAGTTGTATTTTTATACTCTAGCAATGAACATCCTAAAAAGAAATAAAGAAAACAATTCCATTTACATCGCATCAAAAATAATAAAAAATACTTATAAATAAATCCAACCAGAGAGTTGACAGATGTATATACTAAAAACTACAAAATATTGCTAAAAGAGATAAAAGAAGACCTAAATAAAATAATTGTCTTGGAAGAGGTCAAGGCTTGTGATAACAAGATGATAATACTATCCAGGGCAGTCTATAGATTCAATATAATCTCTATCAAAATCCCTACTGTACTTTTTGTAGAAATAAAAAAAACATATCTTAAAATTCGTATGGAATTTCAAGGGACACTGAATGGTCAAAAAGAAACACAAAGCTGGAGAACTTACAATTATCAATTTTAAAACTTTCTGCAAAGCTATGTTAATCAAAGTAGTGTGATGCTGGCATAAAGATAGACATGTAGACTAAAGGAATAAAATAGACAATCTAAAAATATACTCTCACCTATATAGTCAATCTGTTTTTACAAGAACACCATCATTCAATGAAGAAAGGACAATCTCTTCAACAAACAGTGATGGAACAATAATATTCACATGCAAAAAAAAAAAAGTTAAATTCTTATATTACACAAAACTCAAAACGGATCAAAGCTCTACATTTAACAGCAAAAACTATAAAATTCTTAGAAGAAAACTTGTCATAACCTTAGATTTGGCAATAAATTCTTGGCTATGACACAAAAAGTACATGCAACAACAACAAAAATAGATAAATTGGACTTCAACAAAATTAAAAACTTGAGCATTAAAGGATACTTTCAATGGAGTGAAAAAGATGGCCCACAGAATGGGAGAAAACATTTGTAAATCATATATTTTATAAGGGTTAATATGCAGATTATGCAAAAAATTCCTGCAACCTAACAACACAAATACAAACAATCCAAATTTAAAAATGAGCAAAGACTTGAAAAGACACTTTTGCAAAAAGGTGTACAAATGGTCAACAAGCACATGAAAAAATGCTCAACAATGTTGTTAGTCATTAGGGAAATGAAATCAAAACCACAATGTGATATAGTTATCACTTCACACTCACTGCTGTTGTTGTTCTTATGTGCCCTTGAGTCAGACACGACTCACAGCAATCCCTCCTTGGATTTCCGAGACAGTATCACTATGGAAGTAGATTGCCCAACCTTCCTTCCGAGGAGTGGCTGGTGGGTTTGAACCACCAGCCTTCTGGTTAGCAGTCAAGTGCCTTAGGCACTACGTTACCAGAGTTAAGCAATAACAACAATCAGAACCACAGAAAACAAGTGTTGATGAGGATGTGGAGATATTGGAACCCTCCTGTGTTACTGGTGCGAATGTGAAATGAGGCAGCTGCTGTGAAAAAGTAGAAAATCGTCTGGCAGTTCCTCAAAAATGTGAAACTCAGAATTACCTTATGACCCAGCAATTCCACCCTCAGGAAATGTGCAAAAGAATTGACAGAAACTCAAATACTTGTAACCAATGTTCATAACAGCATTATTCACAATAGCCAAAAGATGGAACCATCACAAGTGCTCATTAGCAGATGAATGGATAAACAAAATGAAAGATACATGCACAAAGGAATATTATTCCACCATAAAGAGAAATGAAGTTCTGACACAAGACATATCTATTAGAACCTTGAAAATAGTGTGTTAAATGAAATAAGCCAGACACAAAAGGACAAACATGGTATGATTCCACTTATACAAAATATCTTGAATAGACAAATTCATGGACACAGAGGAAGAGAGGTTACCAGGGATTGGTGGTAGAGGTGAATAGGGAGTCAGTGTTAATAGGTATATGGTTTCTGCTTGGGATGATGAAAACACTCTGGGAAAAAAGTCATAATGGTTGCAAACATTGTGAATGTTTAACACCACTGAATAGCACACTTAAGAATGGTTCAAATGGTAAATGCTGTATTATGGATCTTTTACAACGAAAATTTATTGAAATTTTTAATGACCCTTGAGAGAGAGTCAAATGCAAATGATGGTGCTCCAAGTTTAAAGCTGTTAAAAAGGGGATAGTATCTTACTCAAATAAATTCTATGGGAGAAATTATATCCCTTAGTAAACAGCTCTATTGTGAACATTTTGAAACATGGCTATCGCAAATGTTAAAGGTCTGTTGTCATACGCAAAAGGCAAATGAAAGTAAGTTGACATATAATGATGGAATCTAGGTATTTTTTAAATGAACTGTAGTATAATAAGAATAAAGAAAATCACAAGGCAGGTGAATTGCTTAGTAAGTAAATCATTTTACAAATACAATTATTAAAAGCAATATAGACAAAAATATTAAAATGCATCGTCATTTATGGAATCTGGAATGCAATAAAAGATAAGATGATTCTTGTAATCCTTCTGTTATTCTTACCCTTTTCTACCAAAAAGTACTAGCTATACTTTGCCTCTGTGTCATTCATTTTTCCAGTTCTCAAAAAGTGAACTCTATGTTTGGAAGAGCTATATGAAAAAAGAGATGCAGAGAGAGAATATGAATCAATGTAATACAAAATCTTTCTTCAATATTCTCTCATTTAGAATGTGTCTAAGACCCCTCTCCACTCAAATGTCAAGCAGTGTTCAGCACACTCAAATTCTTTTCAGAGAATTTGAGAACCCAGCCTAAGGAGATACGATTCTATGACTCCATCTTTGTTTGTATCTTTCTACCACCTTTTTACACAGAGAGCTTAGTTCAACTCAATAAGACAAGTATCTATGGAGTGCTTACTCTATGCATGCATCTGAAGTCTCCCTTCCAGGTCTTTCTGAGAGGGCAGAAAGTATTATACTTGTTTCTCATTGCTCTTTCATAAGCATTACATAAATATATATATTTGTTGTTGTTATGTGCCATTGAGTCGAACCCGACTCATAGCAACCCCTCCTTGGGTTTCCGAGGCAGTATCACTATGGAAGTAGATTGCCCCATCTTCCTTCTGAGGAGTGGCTGGTGGGTTTGAACCTCCAGCCTTCTGGTTAGCAGTCAAGTGCCTTAGGCACTATGCTACCAGAGCTCATATATATATATATAACACCTCACTGCCATCAAGTTGGATCTGACTCATAGTGACCCTCCTTGGGTTTCTGAGGTGGTATCACTATGGAAGTAGATTGCCCAGCCTTCCTTCCATGGAGTGGCTGGTGTATTTGAACTGCCAGCCTTCTGGTTAGCAGTCAAATGCACTATGCCACCAGAGCTCCCAATCATTATTTATAGAAATGCTTAACTATTACCAATATATGCTAAAATCCATTTCCAATGAAACTAATATGTGAAGTAGAGTAATGTATGAATTAGAAATCAACCCAAATCCAACACCCAAATATGAAGATTAATCAAATACTCACTTTCTTACTTCTCAGTTATTTCTGATATCAGCTGTCCTTGCAGCGCTCTTTCTCTCTGCTCCTAGCCATCCAGAGCTAAGTCAAAACTCACAAGTTAAAAGGACACTGTCCCTCAGACTGCCAAGTAGGCAGATCCCTACTCAAACTCAAGAGTCCACATGATATCCTTACTTCTGACTTGTTGGCTGCAAATTTAGGGTTTTCCCACTATCCCTTCCCGATGCCAGTTGCAAGCTCAGAGGCCTCCCCTGGGCTCACTCACTTTTACCTGCTGGTTTCCACTACTCCTTTGGGCTCTATCATTCACTGGAACAACTCCCAGAACTCACAGAAAGCACTATACTTATGATTACACATTCATTATAGCAAAAGGATACAGATCAGGATCATCATAAGGAAGAGATGCATAGGCAAGGTTTGGGAGGGATTGCAACAGGAAGCTTCCATATTAAAGAGAGTGTATTACTCTCCATTGCCAACCAGGAAGCTCCCTCCTGAGGATAGTTGATATTGGGCTCCCAGCTGATCTTTCTGTTTTGGCTAGCTTCCACTAATTAGCATAATTCCTCAGATGTGGGCTGGAGACTTTAGATAATAAAAATATTTCATTTACTCAGGAAATTTCAAGGATTATTTCTCAGGAACCAAGGACAAAAGCCAAATTGTTTTTGTATGTGTCTTGTTTGTTTGTTTTTGTTTTGGTAAGGTGATTCATTACTGCAAGAGTAGAAAATCAAAAACAGATATAATTCAGAAGTGATACTATTATATCTGTGTATTAAATGTATCATATCAAATCAGTTGGGAAGAATTGGATTACATGAAATTATCTTGGAGCAACCGACAAAAAACAGGGAAAAAAATAAAACATAATCCTTTCCTAAATCCTGATACCAAAATATATTAACAGGTAAAATTTAAAAGCAAAAAATGGTACCATGCTAGGTCTAAGAAAAAAAAACACAATTTATTTTTGTTTTTCATGTGAAGAAGTGTTTTGTGTGACACAAAGGAAAAGAATAATCAATTTGCCTTAAAACTAAAAACTTCTTTTAAAAAGAAACCACAATCAAGATCATTGTGTTGTTAGGTGCCTTGAGTTGTTTCCGAGTACAATAAAATATTGTAGACTCTGTGTGCATTAAAATATAAGACTGCCCAGATCTATACGATCCTTCCAACCGTTGCTATGTTCGAGCTCATTGTCACAGGTACGGTGTCAATCCATCTCGTTGAGGATCTTCCTCTTTTTCGCTGACCTGCTGCTTTACTAAAAAAGATATCCTTCTCCAGGGACTGGTCCCTCCTTATAATATGACTGAAGTATTCTTACAGCTCCACTTGTAGGAAGCATTCCGTCTGTACTTCTTCCAAGACAGATTTGTTCTTTCTTCTGGCAGTCCTAATAATTCCTATGCATCAATTCTTCTGCAGTCTTTCTTCTCCTTATATGCATCTTTCTCATGCATATGAGATTGAAAATACCATGGTTTGGATTAGGCACACATTAGTCTTCAAAGTAACATCTCTGTCCTTAAGCATTTTAAACATTTTTGCAGCAGATTTGCCCAATGCATTAGGTTGTTTGATTTCTTCACCTCTGTTTCCACAGGCATTGATTGTGGATCCAAACAAAGTGAAATCCCTGACAGCTTCAATCTTTTCTCCATTTATAGTGATATTCCTTATTGCTCCAGTTGTAATGATTTTTATTTTCTTTAATCTACACTGAAGGTGTAGTCCATACTGAAGGCTGCAGTCTTTAATCTTAATCAATAAGTGCTTCAAGTCATCCTCATTTTCTGCAAGCAAAGTTGTGTTGTCTGCATATTGCAGGTTGTTAACGAGTCTTCTTCCAATCCTGATCCCACATTCTTCTTCGTATAGTCCAGCTTCTCAGATCATTTGCTCAGCATACACATTAAATATGTGTGGTGAAAAGATACAACCCTGATGCACTCCCTCCTGTGTTTAAACCATGTAGTATCCCTTTGGTCTATGTACAGGTTCCTCATGAGCACAATCAAGTGTTCTGGAATTCCCATTCTTCTCAATGTTATCCATAATTTGTCATGATCCACACAATCGAATGCTTTTGCATAGTTAATAAAACACAAGTAAACATCTTTCTGGTATTCTTTGCTTTGAGTGAAGGTCCATCTGACATTAGTAGTGATATCCCTTGTTCCGTATCCTCTTCTGAATCCAGCTTGCATTTCTGGCAGTTCTCTGTCAATATACTGCTGGAACCATTTTTGAATTATCTTCAGCAAGATTTTACTTAAGAGTGATATTAATGATATTGTTCAATAGTTTCCACATTGTATGGGATCACCTTTGTTTGGAATGGGTACAAATATCATTGTCTTCCAGTCAGTTGGCCAGGTAGCTGTCTTCCAAGTATCTTGGCATAGCCAAGTAAGTGCCTCTAATGAGGCATCTGTTTGTTGAAACATCTCAATGGGTAGTCCATCAATTCCTGGAGCCTTGTTTTTCACCAATTCCTTCAGGGCAGCTTTGACTTCTTCCTTCAATACCATTGGTTCTTGATCATATGTCACCTCCTGAAATGGGTAAACATGGACCAATTCTTTTTGGCACAGTGACTCTGTATATTCCGTCCATCTTCCTTTGATGTTTCCCACATCATTCAATATTTTGCCCATAGAATATTTCAACATTGCAACTCAAGGCTTGAATTTTTTTCTTCAGTTCTTTCAGCTTGAGAAATGCTGAACATGTTCTTCCCTTTTGTTTTTCTAATTCCAGATCTTTGCACATTTCATTATAATAATTGACTTTGTCTTCTTGAGCGGCTATTTGAAATCTTCTGTTCACCTCTTTTATACTGTCGATTCTTCCATTTGCTTTAGCTACTCTTCGTTCAAGGGCAAGTTTCAGAGTTTCTTCTGAAGTCCATTTTGGTCTTTTTTTCCTTTCTTGTCTTTTTAATTACCTTTTGCTTTCTTCATGGATGATGTTCTTGATGTCATCCCATAATTCTTCTGGTTTTCAGTCATTGATGTTCATTGCATCAAATCTATTTTTTAGATGGTCTCTAAATCCAAGAGGGATATAATCAAGGTCATATTTTGGCTCTTGTGGATTTGTTTTAATTGTCTTCAGCTTCAACTTGAACTTGGGTATGAACAGTTGATGGTCTGTTTCAGTCAGCTCCTGGCCTTGTTTAGCTAAAGATACTGAGCTTCTCCATCGCCTCTTGTCACAGATGTAGTCAATCTGATTCTTGTGTACTGCAGCTGGAGAACTCCACCTGTATAGCCATCATTTGTGTTGTTGAAAAAAAGCATTTGCAATGAATATGTCTTGGTCTTGCAAAAGACTATCATGCAATCTCCAGCATTATTTCTATCACCAAGGCCATATTTTACTACTACTGACAATTCTTCTTTGTTTCCAACTTTTGCATTTCAGTCACCAGTGATAAGCAACACATATTGATTGCATATTCGATCAATTTCAGACTGCAGAAATTGATAAAAATCTTCAATTTCTTTGTCTTTGGCTTTGGTGGTTGGTGTGTAAATTTGAATAATAATAGTATTAACTGGTCTTCCTTGTAGGCATATGGATATTATCTGATCACTGACAGCATTGTACTTCAGGATAGATCTTGAAACATTCTTTGTGACGATGGATGCCATGCCATCATTCCTCTTCAATTTATCATTCCCTGCATAGTAGATCATGTGATTGCCTGATTCAAAATGGCCAAAACCAGTCGATTTCTGCACAGTAATGCCTAGGATATTGATCTTTATGCATTCCATTTCATTTTTGACAATTTATAATTTTCCTACAGTCATACTTCTTACATTCCATGTTCCAGTTATTAATGAATGTTTGCAGCTGTTTCTTCCCATTTTGAGTCGTGCCAAATAAAGAAAATAATTCTTTAATTTTTATCAGCAAAATCCTACTTGTGTGTGATATTAATGATATCATTCAATAATTTCCACATTCTACTAAATCACTTTTCTTTGGAATGGACACAAATATGAATGTCTTTCAGTCAGTTAGCCAGATGGCTGTCCCAAATTTCTTGGTATAGATGACTGAGGGCTTCCAGTGTTGCTTCTGTTTATTGAAACGTCTCACTTGTTATTCCATCAATTTTTGGAGCCTTGTTTTTCATCAGTTCCTTCACTGCAGTTCAGAATTCTTCTTTCAATCCATCGATCTTAATCATATGCTACTCTTGAAATGGTTGAACGTCACCAATTCCTTTTGGTACAGTGACTCTGTGTATTCCTTCCACCTACTTTGGTGCTTTCAGCGTCATTCAATATTTTGCCCATAGAATCCTTCAATACCACAACTCATGGTTTGAATTTTTCCTTCAGTTAGTTCAGCTTGAGAGATGCTGAGTATATTGTTCCCCTTCAATTTTCCAACCCCAGGTCTTTGCACCTTTCATTATAATGCTTTATTTTGCCTTTCTGACCCACCCTTTGAAATCTTCTGTTCAGCTGTTTTACTTCATCATTTCTTGCATTCTCTTTAACTATTCTCTTTTTAAGAGGAAATTTCAGTGTTTCTGCTGACATTAATTTTGGTCTTTTCTTTCTTTCCTGTCTTTCCAATGACTTTTTGCTTTCTTCATGTATGATGTCCTTGATGTCATCCTACCACTCATCTAGTCTTCAGTCATTAGTTTTCAACATATAAATCCATAAATTTATAATATAATTGACAAATTCAGAACAATTATTAGAATGTATTACAAAATTCTTATTTTCTTAACACACAACAGATGTTTTATAAAGCATTGTTGTTTGACCTGGAAAATTGACATAAAAATAAAAAACTTTGATAATTCTCAGTAACAGAGAGAATATGGGAAAAACAGGCAGTCTTAATATACTTGGGTGTGTACTACAGTAATTGGTGCAACTTCTTTGTGATATATAATCACAAATGTTAAAATTTAAAGCATCTCTGACCCAGCAATTTAAGATTAAGAATTTGCTTTGTGTATATACTTACAAAAATATGCTTTGATATAAGTATAGGGATGGTCAATCATCATTGTTTTTTATAGGAAGACAGTGAGAGGAGAAACTGACATGTCCTTCAATAAAGAAATAACTAAATGAATTATAGTCCAGCCATACAATCAAATATTAAACAGTCATATAAAAATAATAAGGAGCTCTGGTAGCATAGTGCCTAAGACACTTGACTTCTAACCAGAAGGCTGGAGGTTCAAACCCACCAGCCACTCCTCCGAAGGAAGGTTAGGCAATCTACTTCCATAGTGATACTGCCTCGGCAACGCAAGGAGGGGTCGCTATGAGTCCGACTCAATGGCACATAACAACAAAACAACAATAAAAAATAATGAAAGGCTCATATGAAGTAAACTCCAAGAAAAACTGATTTATGAAATATAGAAGATATTGTACCATATGATCATGTATGTGCATAGATTTAATTTGTATGTACACCTATAACTGCTAAATCATTATTTATCACAATAGTTTTGTCTCATCAGTTTTTCATTTTTGTTTGTCATACTTTTACAGGTATGTTTAAATCATTTGTAGTCTGATTTAATGACATTAATCCCAAATCCTTCCTAGAACAAATCAGTGGGAAAAAATAAAATCTGTGTCTATTTGTGTTTGTCATACCTGACCTTGTTAGGCCAGCCATTAACACTAAAATTTCATCACCACAATATATCATCCCAGATACTAAGATACTGCCATATCTTTCTCTTCTCTTTTCTCTCTTTCTCCTCCCTTTTCCTTGTATAGTTTATTAATCTAGGCATCAAATGTAAAATAAGATTGTGTGTACAGTGAATCTGGGGTTATAATCTTCCTTAGAAGTGAAAAAAAGGAACAAGAAAGATTTTTTACCACAACTTCTTCTCCTGTTATCCTTGTCTTTCAGACAACGCAGAGCTTACCATGATGTAGTGCATCACCTCAAAGGAACTGCTTGTTATGGTGATAAGTAATCCAGAAACTCATCATTATTTAACTTAAGCTCTTATGATGTTTTTCATCTGAGCTTTTAAAGTTCTTCAGAGTGAGTATTATCCTGTCTATGAAGATAGAGAAACAGAACCATAGGTGAGATTAAAGGCTTGTGAGGGATTCAAGGCAAGCTGTGGTGACAGGTAGAAATTACACTTGGGTTGTCAGATTCCAGCTTCTCTATCACAGTGACTACTAGATCAATATCACTTTTCACCTCTATGGGACTCTTATTTCTAAGCTCTTACCATGACTTTCATTGAAAATTTTAAAAGTACTTCATAAAAAAATAATCTTTTCCTTTCAAACACACCAGAAACCTTGGGATGTTTCTCACTTTGTAGCCCCTAGACAACTCTGCCCTTGTGAGTAGATAAGAAATGAGGATAAGGACTCAGATCAGTTTAATTTCAGTCACTGAATTGCACTATCATCTTGAACAAGTGATTTTCCTTATATGTTCTAACTTCTCAGCCGCAGGGTTCCATAAAGTTCGCATCTCCTCAGGGAAGTAAGAGCTACTGAGCTAATTTCCTTTAAACCCTTGGGCTCAATGATACTAAATGAAAAGAAAGACTAGGTGGCCATTTGCATCATTCTGCTACTGATATAGGGCCTCAAAAATTTGTTTTGCCTCAGGATGTTCTCTTCCCCAGCAATGACTCTGATGTACTGAAGCTCATAGAATATTTTCAAAGACAAGAAAGCCAGGCAATAGGGCAGAAAAGTAGAGCACACACTATCCTGCTTCTACTAACTGAGGTTCTGCCTTTGGATAACCCAAGTTCAAATAGACATGTGATTTTAGATGGATTATCTACTCTCTCTGTGCCTCAGTTCCTTCCTTGGAAATATGGGGCTAATATCCATATTGTAAGGTTATGAAATTAAATTCTTTAATACATCTAAATAACTTAGAAGACTATCTAGCACATTATTAGAACTAAATAAATGTTAGCTGTTGTTGTTCTTATTATATATTAGACTAGGTAAGGGGATGTGAGTGTGTCTAAATCTGAAAAATAACACAAACATTCTATGAATCAGAGATTAATTTACATTGAGATTGTCTTATTTCAGACAAATCAGGGATCAACGAGGTTTGTTTCTTTGTTTCTTTCTTTCTTTCTGAAAAGGGCCAGATAGTAAATATTTTTGGCTCTACGGTGCATGTATTCTCAGTCACACCTATTTAGAGTTCAATTCTGTCATTGTAGCTTGAAAGTAGCCTTATAAAGATAGAAACAAATGGACATGGCTGTGTGCCAGTAAAACTTTATATACAAAAGTAGGCAGCTGGTCAGCAGTGGTAATTTGCCCTAAATAGACCTCTCAAAGTCATCATTATTTCCCATTGAGGGAAGCTGAGAACTCCATAGAGAAATTACTCTTATTGCCAAAAGACTTGGGATAAAATGTATTTCCCATCACAATGACCTATATATCACCTCAAGAAAAGAAGGTTCCATTTCCACCGGGCATGGAGTGCTCTGGTTAGACAGGAGAGCTATAGCACTGACCACAAAGAGAGAGAAGCCACCCTCAGGACAATGAGTGGCATTCATTTTGCAAAGGATTGGAAAGCTTAATCATTTTTTGAGAATATGGTGGATGATATTCTGGTATTTAATGTGGACTTTGAGTAATTACAGATGTAGAGACCGAGAAATTTCTAAAAATAATAAGAAAGATGTAGTTTAAAAGGAAACAACACTCGCACACCCTGGCAAGGGATGTAAATAATGGAAGTCACATAATAATCAAGCATCAGCACAACACTGACCAGGCAAGATGAGGAGAAATCTAGAACAGATCCTAAGAAAAAAGTGTTCTTATAACTATTCCAGGATTTTGATCAGCTCCCTAGTAAAGAGAAACTGGAAATCTATATCAGAATATCTCTGTATTTCACATGTTGTTGTTGTTGTTATGTGCTGTCAAGTCGGCCCCGACTCATAGCGACCCCTCCTTGGGTTTCTGAGGCAGTATCACTACAGAAGTAGGATTGCCCAACTTTCCTTCCGAGGAGTGGCTGGTGGGTTTGAACCACCAGCCTTCTGGTTAGCAGTCAAGTGCTTTAGCCACTATGCTACCAGAGCTCCTGTATTTCACATAGAGTGATGGTAATTAATTCATTACATATTATTCTATCCTTGAGATATTGAGAAGATGTTGAAATAATGTGTTTGAAATCTTATCACTCAAGTGGACCTCATGAAAATAAGATACAATAAACCAAATCAACTAAATCCACCACCGTCAAGTCAATTCTGAATCATAGAGACCCTATAGGACAGAATAGAACTTCCCCATATATTTCCAAGGCTGTAAATCTTTACAGAAGCAGATTGCCTCATCTTTCTCCTACAGAGTGGCTGGTGGATTTGAACCATTCAACCTTTGGCTAGCAGCACAATGCTTTAATCACAGTGCCACCAGAAATTAGTTTATTACTAATTTAATGCATGGTCCATTTATTTTGTATCAAGATAGCCTGAATCCAAGCATAAATATTTATTTTATTGAAGCCCTTGGATGAAAGGTTATTTCCAAATATAAGGAAGAAGTTTGTATAAAAATGATTAGACTATAAACTTCACAAAAGCAAGAACCATAATGTTTTGTTTACCACTGATGAACATTGCCTGTCCCTTAGACACTAAATATTTGTTAAATGAATGAATTAATACCTTTTGATGGTATATAATTTAATTTAAGATAGCTACATAGTAAAATATACATAATTTTCATTCAGTGGGGTGGCTTTAGTCACTGACAATCTAATCAACAGTTTTACAAAGTTCTATATAAAAATTCTCATCCACATGTAATCTTTATTATATGGACAGATGTACCTTACATATAACTACTATGGTCAAGATCTAGTGTCTAGAATGAATAAAATGGAATATATTGTGATCATGAACAACAAACTTTATTTCTATATATTCCATATTTACATAAACATGCTCAGTACATATGTATGTACACATATATGTATGTCCAACTATTTTCTCTTATAGTATCCATGGCATGAATAATAATAAAAAAAATACACTGCCATCAAGTCAATTCTGACTCATAGCGACCCCATTTGGGTTTCTTTACAGAAGTAGATTGCCCAGTCTTTCTTCTGCGGAGTGGCTGGTGAGTTTGAACCACCAACCTTCTGGTTAGCAGTCAGATACCTTAGGCACTACACCACCAGAGCTCCTTACCCATGGAGTAGATTTTAAAAAAAAAAAATGTCTCATTTGATAGACCTTTCAAACATAGACCTCACAAGTGTCAATGGCACCTTTAAACCTCACAAGTGTCAATGGTACCTTTGTGTTGACAGTGAGTTTAGCAAATTTCTGAAGATTAAGGTTCTTAGTCTTTCTGACTTTGAGCCAGATTAAATTGTGCCCTTACTTACACTTATTAGAAAGTGTTAAGACATTGTAGGTTTCTGACGAGAGACTGAAAAATAAGGAAATAAATCACAGCATCTGGATTCTCCTATAATGCCAAATTCCAGTCACTGTTTTTTGGAAAATCATCAGTTAAACCAGAGTATGTATGTAGACTGTATAATCTATGTATTACATATATACAATTATACATATTGTAAATTTATATATTTATTATATGCATTTATATTTATGGAATCCAAATTTTATTTATATGTTAAATGTGTGTGTATAATATCTGGATAGTATATAAGATCTTTCATTTGAGCTTTGATGACATGTAAGACAAAGTCTTAAGTTTTGCCAGTCATCTAAAAGTCTGGAATTCATGATAATTTGAAATTATGTTTGCATTTCCCCCCTTTTGATCAGCATTCTTCCATGGAATCTTTGATAAAAAATGTTCAGCTGGGCACTGTCCAGTTCTTCTGGTCTCATGGCAAAGGAAGCAGTTGTTCATGGAGATAATTAGCCACACATTTCATATCATCCTCCTATTCCTGATTCTCCTTCTTCTGTTGTTCCAGACCAGTTCTTGTGCCTTGGATGGCCATTTGTAAGATTTTAAAATGCCAGGCATTATGCATTGAATTAGGACATAGAACAGAGGCACTAAATATGCTCTGTATTTATAGAAACAAAGAAGTATTAAACCTTCCAGATTCATTTTATGTATTGTGCTTTACTTTCTTAAAATAAAATAAACTTTTCTATTTGGTCCTGTGGTTACTTTTCATTGCTAAAATCCCATCACTGCTAAGAATGTTATTTTGTAATGTTCAAACTTTTTTTTATGGAGTTTCCTGGTTTTTAAGAAATATGTTTCTAAATATAATATAGACTTCTGGAGAAATGAATTGCCTGCAGTGTTTTGCAAAGGTATAATTACATCAAGGACTTCATAATCTACAAGCTTAATAAAATTACTGTCATGCAATTCTCTGTAGGTTGTTTTAGAGTCTGTAATGATATATTGATAACTTTTTGAAGTAAATAGTGAAACATGGGACAAAAATAAATAAGTCTTCACCTAAACTGTCCTGGCATAACCATAATTTCTATTTAAACCAATATAAATTTTCATTATTGCATAATTTGAAGAGAGGATTTAAAATAATTGAAAATACAAAACTTCAACATAGGCAAGACAGAATAAGACTCACTCACAGAAATTAAATTAATAGATTTTTAAGGCAGACAGATGGTTCTTAGAAATTTCTCTTTTTGGTTTCCTAAAAGGTATCTTCATTGTTTGAAAGTCATCAGAGTGACATTTTTAGATGTAGAAATATATTATAAAGAAAATGAAATTATAGCTAATAGGAGGGTTTGTAACTTTCAAAAAAGGCTTTCATATGTGTATGTGTGTGTGTGTATATATATATACACATATACATATATATATATATACACATTATATATATTATAAATCATAAGAGTTGATAAAACTTTATTTGTAAACTAATTTTAGAAAACTAATTTTTGAAAAATGAGACATTTCAAATGTGCTTTGGGAAAGAAAAGCAGAAAAAATCATTGTCAATGTCAGCATTCGTTGGAAGTATTCCCAAGAATGGAATGTTAACAGCAAGTTACTACAAAATGCATATGTATTATGATTAAGAATGCAGAGTCAAGTTATAATTTTAAAATCTGGCTCCAACACTTACTAGCTGTGTGGCCTCTCAATGAACCTGTCTGAGTCTCGGTTTTCTCATGAAATGAAGGCTTGTTGTTGTTATGTGCCAAAGGCAGTAGCATACATAACCATATTAGGATGAGCTAGGCTACCATTCAGTAACAATTAACTCCCAAGTTTCAATGACTTATACCACAGAAGTTCATTTCTGTCATGCAAAGATTGCTGTGGGTTTATACAGCTCTCTAGGGCGGGAATAATCCCTCAGGTAGTTCAACATTCCAGACTGCTTGAATCTCATGGCATCTTCATACTGACAAGTACCCCATGCTCTCACATCAGGGAAAGAGAGATTGTGGAGAATCCAAGCATCAACTCCTAAAGGGCTCCACCTTTCCTTTTCCCAGTCATGCTGACTACTATAAAGTAGAAAGAAAACAAAATTAAGATAAAATTAACTTTAACTTTAAAAAATTGTATCATCTAATTTTAGAACTGTAAAGATTAAAAGTAATCCAATCAAATCTCCTTATTTTACTGATATGGAAACAGACACCCAGAAAGTATAAGATTTTCTGCCTTAGGTTATACAGCCAGCAATAGCAGAGTCTGAAGTGCAATTCAAGTATCTCTGCTAGCTCCTGCCTGGGAGCAATTCTGGTACCAACCTTTGGAAGTGTGCTGAACATTCCTCTTCTACAATATCCTAGACATCAGGTTAGCCTAGCAACATGGAGGTTACATACACACATTTCCAGTACTGTCAATTCCGACTCATGGTGACCATAGAGGAAAGATTAGCACTGCCCTCATAGAGTTTTCAAGGGTGTAATCTTTTTAGAAGCAGACTAGCAGATCTTTCTCCTGCAGAGGTGATGGTGGGTTCGAATAGCCAACCTTTCAGTCAGCAACTGAGTGCTTAACCACTGTGCCACCAGGGCTCCTACATGGAGTTCAGGTGGCTCTTTTAAAAATTTATATTAAATTGAATACTCAGAAATGAAGGAAATGATTGGGGGAACACTCTCAGGCCTAACATGGTATCAGAATAACTATTGTTAATTTCTATTCATTGTCTCTTAACAATGTGATATCTATTATCAAACCAACTGAAAATCCAAGATTAATACCATATTGAAGAATATTTTTGTTATGGCAGGAAAGAATGAGATCTGAGAGAAGAGACAGAATGTTATGCCACAAAACCTTGAAAATGATAAATAATAATAATAATAAATATAGTCTGTTGATCATTTTTGATCCACAAAATGTATTTACCCCCAGACCCTTCCTACTCACTCAGCACTACAGGATCTATTACTGTCAGTAGGGAGAGCTAGAGTGCTGAGCTAGCTGTACATGTGCTTTTTGTTTCCTTTTGCTGAGTGAAGGGGAAAATCAAGTAATCAACATGTCAAGATAAGCGAAATGCCTACTGTATTATGGAAGGTTACAGTTGGCAATGACTAATACAATCATTTTCCACTTGAACAGATTCAGGTTCAAAAGGTAGCTTCAGTTATTTCTAAAATGAAAGGAACAGTAACAGTTCTATTACCAAGTACACTCTCTTCTTTCGCTTGTGTTACTTCCACTCAGGCTTCCTGCGTGTACTGTATGAGGGAAACCTGCAGTCAGACCATGAGGCTGCACTGAAGAAAGAATGCCCCCTAAAGCATCCTGGGAAATGCCTTACCAGAGCTAATCACCAGTTACTTCTTTGCTAAAGCCACTAATCTTGTAAAACTGATGAATCTGAAAATGAATTCAGAGATAAAATTATTGTAGACAACACCTCCAAATACTCTAGTTGAAAATGTTTATTGAGTAATTTTTGTATGCCCTGTATAAAGGTATAATGTCACCTGACTTTGATAACTACTAAGTTCCCTAGAAGGAGCCCTGGTGGCTCAAAGTTTAAGCCCTAGGCTGTTAACCAAAGAATCAGAGGCTCTAACATACAAGGACTATCTGCTCTCATAAAAGACTATTGCCTGTAAAATCCTAAAGGGCAGTTCTACTCTGCTTGTGAGTAGAAAATCAAGTGGAAGGTACTTGACATCTGACAAAAACAACAATGTCCCTAGGTGGCTTGAATGGTTTGCATTGGACTGCTAAGTTAAAAGTTGGTGGTTCAACTTCCTACCATGGAAGATAGGCCTGGTGAGCCTGGCAATCTGCTTCCATTAAGATTACAACCAATAAAATCCTATAGAGTAGTCCTACTCTGTAACACATGGGGTTGCTATGAGTTGGACTCAACCCAATGGCAACTAGCAATTGTCATATTATTTCTTTAAATAGCAGCTTGCTTTCTTGATGACACTGACGGAAAGGAAATAGTTGTATGTGACTAAAGCTAATTTGCCTCTACATAATCTTATTTTCATCTAATAAGGACAATAGTGACATTTTTATTATGAAGTACATTGATGCTGGCTCATCCTATTCTTTTATAAGTAGCATTGATCATATTTTTTTCTCTCCAATGGATTATAAAGCAGGGAAGTCTAGATGTGAGTAAAAACAGCCTCTTAGTTAGTGGAGTACCTTGGATCTCTCAAAAATGGTATTTGTAGTTCATATCAATCCTGAGCAAGTATTTGGGTGAGTTTCATATGTCAAAACCAAAGGGGAAGGCTTAGCAAGGACAGTGTTTCTTGCTTCAGATGAGGTACACTGAAAAGATGTACATCCTTTCTCTCATACACTGAACTCCCCTCTGTTTTATTCCTGCTTGGAGATGACTCCTCCTTCCTGCAGCTTGGAGGATCACAGGCTGATTGAAGAACACAGCAGTTCAGACTCTGTGCTCAGGCTTCCTGTGACTGGCTTCTCCCTCTCTCTCTCTCTGTCTATCTCTCTCTCTGTGTCTATCTCTGTCTCTCTCTCTCTCTCTGTGTCTCTCTGTGAGCCCACAGAGCTGAAACCCACCTGACATTTGCCTGCCTTTTGAATCCAGCTCTGGAATGAAATACATCATTTTACTGCTCTTAAAAGTGAATAGAGTTTGATTACCTCAAGCTACAAGCTGCTTTGCTCCATAAGAAGGACCCAAAAGGACTTGTTTTTCAATCATCATTGTTTTTCAATCTACCTGAGGAACTTGTATTTTTTTTTTTACCTGAAACTTGATGGTGGGCAGGAGTTTGGGGTTTTGTTGTTGTTGTCTCATTGGTTGGCTTGTTCGTTTTTCATTAAAAGGTTGAAAAGTTTTTTGTTAACATTTTAAATGGAACTAAATTTTTAAATCAGTGTTGATTCTGATCTAGAGGAGACATGACTGACCATTTCCTACAGGTATTACCAGGGAACTAGAGGAAAACTAGGTAGGAGAAAATGAAATCTGACTTGCAGCTAACAGCCATGCTTTATTTTGAGAAAATTTACAGAGTCATTGAAAAGGAAAATTGAATATTGACCACGGACAATGTCTGTATTTCTCATTAACTTGTCAACGAATGACTCCAGCTTGTGGAAAGAAAATCATAATTCTACGGACCTTTTAAATCCTCCGGGAACTCTGAATATCTTCCTTTTTTGCCTGACATGCTTAATGACTCTTGCATCTCTGACGGGCAGCATTTATTCACTAGTCTCCCTGCTGAAAATGCAAAATAGAACAGTTGTGTCCATGTTTGTGGCTTCCTGGTCTGGGGATGATCTCCTGAGTGTCCTGTCGGTGACTATCTTCATGTTCTTGCAGTGGCCAAACCAGATCCCTGGCTACTTTCAGTCTCTGTGCTCCACCTCCGCCTTACTGTATATATGTCAGGGTCTCTCCAGCAACTTGAAGGCAACTCTTCTGGTCTCCTACAACTTTTATACTATGTATAGGGCCGTGGGGAGCCAGGCAGCCTCCAGAAGATCCGGCCAGGTGCTCGGTGTGGCGCTGACCGTGTGGGCAGCCAGTCTGCTGCTCTCCGCGCTCCCGCTGTGCGGCTGGGGCGCCTTCGTGCGCAAGCCCTGGGGCTGCCTGGCCGACTGCTCCAGCTCCTATGTGCTGCTCCTCTTCGCCGTGTACACTTCGGCCTTCGTACTCCTAGCAGGCCTCTCGGTCCCGCTCACTCACCAGTTGCTGTGTTCGGAGGAGCCGCCTAGACTCCATGCCAACTACCAGGAAATTTCCCGCGGAGCTTCCACGCCCGGGACCCCTTCCGCCGCGGGGAGAGTGCTTTCCCTATCCCCAGAAGATGCTCCGGGCCCGGCCATGCGGTGCTCTAGGGGATGCTCCCCGAGCTCGGACATTGTGCTTGCACCGGGTCCGCCCGCAAGGGCCGGGCCGGGGCCGGGGCGTGGCGCTGTTCCTGGCGCTGGGACTGGCGCTTGCAGGCGTGAGAACCCAGGGACTTTCTACGGCTCCAGGAGCTTCACCGTGAGCGTCGCGCAGAAGCGCTTCTCTTTGATTCTATCGCTGACAAAAGTCATCCTCTGGCTGCCTATGATGGTAAAAGTGCGGTTGCTTCCAGTGCGCGACTGTGTGTGTGCCTGGCAGTGTGAGTGCGTGTTGGGACCGACGTCTCTGGTTTGGAGATTCACCGCCAGATGCGCAGTTAAGTCCGGTTCCAAATGTATCTCGCTTGGTCTTGGAGACGCACTTGGAGGCAGACAGTTTACCAATGGGGTGGTTCAGCCCCGAAGTCTTTGTCCCCGAGGTGCTTCTTGTTCCAAAATTGTGATGAAGGGAGGAAAGAGGGAGGGTCAGGCACGTTCGTGTTAGTTTCCTAGGTCTGTCGTGACCAAAGCTGTTCTCGTGTCTCTCCAGCGAAATCTGGGAGTGTTCCGAAAAGGAGCAAGGCAGTAAATGTTTTGTTTTGTTTTGTTTCCTCCAACCTTCTATCATCCCCTTCTTTCCATTCCTTCTGGGTGAAGATGCCCCCCACCCCTTTCCCCAGCCCCATCTCCAACTGGGAGATAGGAGAGCCGGAATCAGATGAAGAAGGGAAAGAGGAGAGGATAAGATAGGCTTTTGTCTCTAGTGGCAGCCCAATTGAGAATTGGCAGAGCGGCGTCCTGGTGTAGCAAGCACGCCCGCGCAGAAAAGAAGGACCAAGGAAAGGACAAAAGGCCATCTGGTGTACCAGATGCAGATTCCATGGGCGCCCTGGGTCATATCCCCTACCTGTGGACGGTGCCGCCCAGATGGCAATTTGAGTTGATTCCAAGAGCAAAAACCCACTGCCATCCAGTTGATTCTGACTCATATTGACCCTAAAGCCCTTTGTGATCTACTACAGCAAAGTGAATCCCACCAGCTCTCAGGAATCCACACTAAAGCCAAGAGTGCCTCCTAGGAGAAGGGTTTCAAGCTCTGAGGCAGGAGCGGGACTTGGAAAAGGGAGCTGAAGCAGCATGCTTCAAGGGAAGACTTGGGGAAGTGGAAAATGTGATCTTGAGTTTGGTCTGAAGTTCTCTCCCCTTTGCAGATCCACATGGTGGTCCAGCACGTGGTGGGGTTTCAGAGCCTTCCCTTGGAGACACTCAGCTTTCTACTAACGTTGTTGGCCACCACAGTAACCCCAGTGTTTGTCTTGTCCAAACACTGGACCCACCTGCCCTGTGGCTGCATCATCAACTGCAGGCAGAATGCATATGCAGGTGCATCAGATGAGAAGAAAAGTAAGTTTCCACAATGTTGCGGGTAGAAGCAAAATGCATACATCAAGTACAGTAAAGTGGCCCATTTGAGCAAGTTGTCCCAGAAGGGGATGAGGAGCTCAAGGACAGCTATGAATGGTAAATAGCCAGGAGAAATTAGCACAGTGTTGAAGGAGGTTTTGAATGAGAAAGGTTAGCCCCATTATGTACTTATGAGTTGAACAGTTATTGTAGATTAGAAAGCAAGAGAATAGAATTTATTCAACACAGAATGATATCAACAAAAGCCCTTAAATGTTATATCACCATAGCTTTTAGTCCAGAATAGAAAATAAACCTCTAAAGCCTGCCTGCATCTGAAGAGAAGTTTTTGCTATCTGAAAGGAATTAAAAACTCAGGTTATATTACAGCCCAGAAATATTTGATGGAAGAATAAAAACAACAAAACAAAACAAAAGTTACATTTATGTTGCTGCTTGTATTTTCCCAGGGTTTTAGAAAGCTTTCAGAGCAAACAGTGATAGTACTTGTAAATAGTTCCAAAGCTAATTTTAAGCATACACCTCTATTATAAAACTTAAAACACACATCTCAGTTCCAAGAAAGGACAAAAATGGCAGGGTTTGCCAATAAATATTCTTGTATGAGTCTAGCAATGCTATTTATTTTTTAAAAAATAATAATTTATATGCTAAAGAGCACACCTAGATGGGGGTGTGAGACAGGTTCAATTACAAAACTTTCTAGAGTATAATTTTCCCCATATTCTGTGATAGGAAAATATGAGGAATGATCTGTGTGTTTTGACTCTGAAAGGAAGAAAAGAACAATGTTATTTTATCATTCAATGCAAAAGAGAGGATGTTCTACTGTTTAATAAATCTAAGAATGCATTGGTGGCGGTTCAATTAACTGTCCCATTACCCATGGAATATCTTTTTCTCAGAATAGGCAAACATATTACTATTTAACAGAGAAGAAAGATTAAACAAAAAGAATTCATCTCAGACTAATTTAAACGTATAAAAATCTGAAGGACACTAAAGTATAACTTCTAATCAATTCAAAAATAAGTTACTTTATAACTATTAATTAGTCATGAATCAGGCATTTTCCATGTATGGATGACATTTAAAATTTAGTGTATCTAGATATTTTCCAAATGATCAAAATAGTTTTATTGTTAAGAATGTGTAATGTTTTACTGTTAATAAAAGCTAAATTCACCAGTATCTTCAAAATGAAGTTGCAATGCTTGTAATTATGATGTAACGCTTATACTAATGATATGCTTCAGGAGATTAATGGCTGAAATGATACAAAAAAAAATAATAATAAACCTTTAGGGAACACTCTTATGGAATATATAAAAAATCATTGATAAGCCTGAAATTTCTAACACCCTAACAAAACAAACCATTTTGCCACTAGATAAGGGAACCAGCCCTGACTTATGACATTTAAGATTGTGAAAGACTAGAAGAGTCAAGTGCCAGTGAGAATAAAAAGTCTTGGTGAAGTATGTCAGGGCAGTCATTCTCAGAGAGTGCAGGACACTCACATCAGAAGCTGAAAACATGGGCCTGCCATTGCACATGATCTAGGAAGTAATCTATCTTCTGTACTGCACCAGAGAGAAAAGACTAAAGTAGGCTAGCAGAATCGACAATCATGTTAATGCCAAGTTTTTGAAATCAAAAACATGCCTTTGGAAATGAAAATAATATTTTTCTTCTGAAATCACCATTGCTTTTGTTTGTATTTATTTGAAAACTCCACAGAAGGCCTTCAATCATGTAAACTTATAAAAAGAGGCACAGATTTATGATCCTAAGCTTTACCATAGGGGAATTCTGAGATTTGGAATGGAGTGTATGAGGAGCCACCATAAATTTTCCTATTGCTTGGAAGACACAGCAACAGAATTTTGAAAGTCCAAAGATGGATGTCTCAGGCGGTCCAGGTGTTTGATCAGGCATAGTGCTCGAATTCTGTATGAGTATAGTTACAGTTTTGCATTTAAGCTCTTTTTTCCTAACAGAGAAACCTTACCTTTACATTCTTTATCAGTGAACTGCAGAAGCAAGGAAGGAAAAATACTTTTTTCCTAATTCATATTTACCATAGGTTTATTTTTGCATATGTAAATATGAATCTACCTCTCTGCTTCACTGAATGGGAACTGAGAAACAGGCAACTAGAAAGTGAATCTCTGGCCGGGCAAATAATTCACAAAAATAACAATTCTATTCTAACAAAAATCTGTACTTGTCAGTGTTTGAAAATGAAAGTGTTAAAAATAGGAAGACGATTTTAATACAGAGGTCTCAGGTGGCAGGCATATGGGCTGGCTGCAGCTTTCACGCTCCTTTTGTTTGCCTAGTATGCTTTTTTTTTTTTAAATTGAACAGACAGTTTAAAATATTTTGTATAAAATGTCAGATTCCCAGCTTTTATTTGTTAACAAAAATCAGAGTGTTTAGTAAGTGACAATTATCTGAAGAATTGTTTATTTTATAAGCTGATAAAATTATTTATGTCTAAAATTATAATTGGCAAGATGTAACTAAAAGCAAAAGACTAGAGCTAATTCATGTTTTATGCTGGGTTTTGGAACAGTAAAACATTTTTTTTTTCAGAGCAAATGCAACATTATTTTTTAGAGCTGTAGTATAGACACCACAATATCCTGAGTATTTGTTTTTAAATTTACTGCCAGTGTTTGGTCAATAAAAGACCTCTAGCTATACATACAGAAAAATTTTAAAACACAATTTATCTATGTTTCATTCAATGGCACAAAAGTAGGGGTCAGAAACTCTAAGGCCTTTTAGGCTTTTTCCCTATTAAAAAAAAAAAAAAACAGTTTTTAAAAAAATGTAATTTCTCTAGAAATCATATTCCATTCAGCCAGAGTCATTGAGTCAAAGCCATCCTGTCGAAATCCCTTCCTATTGAACCAGGCACAATTTTTATAGCTTGCTTCTTTTATTCATTCATTCATTTACTCCCTTACTGGACAAATGTTTATTAGGAGAGCGGTCACTATGTGTCTGCCGTGTGTTCAATAGGGAACGGAAGGTACCAACTCATGGCCCATGGGCTGAATTTGGCTCAAAGAAGTCGTTTTATTAGGCTCACAGCTGTTTTTACCCAATTTTAATCTTGTGCCAAGATTTTAAGATCAGATTTTACATCAAAATCCATGTATCCAGGTTGCCTTGAAAAATCTGAATAGCTGACAACACAGGTCCCTCAAGGGCATAATTGGCTGCAGTAGAGGAGCCTGCTTTAGGCAAAGAGGGAGCGCTCTCCTTTGTCACAATTTGTACCTGTTGTTGATGTTGTTGGCTGTCATCCACCTAACTGGCCATTATAGACATTCAACTTTTTCTACCTTTGTTTTATTAAAGAAGAAGACATAGTCTTGGTCTTTAAGGAGCTTACAGATGATCAATTATAACTCCACTACTGAAAAAATCTATTATTTCTCTTAGTAAAAATTCAATCAAAGTAAGTCAGAATTTACCTTTAGAGTTAAGGAAGGAAACTCACTAACATAAAATGTTTTCCTTGGTTACACTTCATAATTAAATGTACTTGCTCTGACTTAAAAACAGCACATTCAAATCATTCTGCTTCCATTATCATATTTCTTTCCTGGGTCTGGTTATCAGTAAAGCAATTTCACACAGTGGTTAATAAATACAATCCTGGATTCAGTTAGCTTTAAATTCTAATCTGTTTATCAGGGAGGTAATCTCAGGTAGTTTCCTCAACAGCCTCGCTTTTCTCATCTGTGAAATAAAACCAGAAAGTTTTTACTGTGTAGAGCTGTTGGTGAGTTAGGGGAGATGATCTGTGTGTAGTACCTAACTCAAGAATTGTCTGTTTCCTAATGGTCTCTCTCACAATTCCTCTTTCTTCTCATTGCCTATCACAGACTGCCTCTTTCTCCTCATGATGTGGAGGGAAATTCTCATTTACACATTCTGCACATTCCTTCAGAAATCTCACTCATTTTTGCTTTATGTATTTCATTGTTACTATATACAGCTAATAAAATATATAGCTATAGGCATTAATTCTTTTATTGTGGTAAATATATATGTGACAAATTGTTTGCCTTTTCAACATTCTTAACGTGTAACTCAGTGACACTTGTTATTTATGTTGTCATTTATTTTTCAAATTTTATATCATAAAATTGGGATTTTATGAAAACTTTTTTTAATGCCCAAGAATTGACACTTTGTCCATTTATATCCACCACCCCCCCTTCTTTTTGGAGAATCAATCAATAATTAAAACATTATTTTTTCCACCTTTCATGCTGTTAAAGTAAATTAAAAATCATAATTTAATTTGAATGGGCTATATTACTAGAAAAAAAACAAGTAGAAATAGAAATGAGACAGAGCATAAAAAAATGAACATGTCAATTTCTATTTTTTCCATTCTATTGGAATAGAAATTCTTCTTGTTTGTATTCTGGATCAAACAGCAATGAATATTTCATATTATATTTTTCAGACAGCAAAACTAGTTTGTAAATTTTCAACATTTCAGTAATATAATCAGTGTATGAAAGGCATTAGAGTATATTGTAAAATTAATCAAAATTTAGTGTTTTTCCCATAGGAATTATATAAATTTTCATAATTTTATCTACTAAGGATAGCTGAGTCTCTGATTATAAAACACAGAACTATAAAAGTAGAAAATTTGTCTGAAACAAGCTATGGCTTAAAAGATGAAGATTAAAATATTAAATTACATTTACCCTAGCACCGTGATGTAACTTCATTTAATATGTTAAAATTATCCATAATTTAGTGACATTCACATACATAAGAAAATCACTTTCTGTCACATCCTCAATTGTTATTCTAATAAGACTTTGACTAAACCCGTTGATTATTAGTGTTATGTTTAGGATACCGTCATATTTCACCTGATCTAAATCATAAAAGGTTTTAAGCATTCCTGCTAAACTCACCTGTAATTAAATTATAGACATGTTGTAGAAGGGACCAGTCCTTGGAGAAGGATATCATGTTTGGTAAAGTAAAGGGTCAGCAGAAAAGGGGAAGACATTCAACTACATGGATGGACACAGTGGCTGGGACGATGGGCTCAAGCATGGCAATGGTTGTTAGGATGGCACAGAACTAGGCAGTGTTTCATTCTCTTGCTATGAGTTGGAACCAACTCAATGTACCTAACAACAACACAACATAGACATGTTGTAAGTGCTTCAGTTCACAGAAATATAAATCCATTACATTTTTTGTCAATTTATTCCAAATTTCTTAATATCAGAAATGTATGCATTTTAAAATGTTTAAAAATTATATTTGACCATAATTTTTAATGTATGCATTTATGTTGTTGTTGTTATGTGCCGTCGAGTCGGAACCGACTCATAGCGACCCCTCCTTGGGTTTCCGAGGCAGTATCACTATGGAAGTAGATTGCCCCATCTTCCTTCCGAGGAGTAGCTGGTGGGTTTGAACCGCCAGCCTTCTGGTTAGCACTCGAGTGCCTTAGGCACATTAGGGATAATATAAATCAAAATATTTAAAGCAATTATATTTGTTGGAGGTATTGTCAGTATAATAGTCAAGCTATTTATAAATTTATCTCTAGCAAACTAATATTTATAAATAATGTATTTTCTCCCCAAATAAAAATAATGTTCAGACTACTTGGTAAACTGAAAAAACTAAGAAACTACTAGAACTGGATGTATTTGAGTGTCTCCTTATTTACAGTTTAAGTATTTAAGTTAGATAAAACTAAAGACTAAAAATTGCTTGGATTTATATATATTCCAAATCTCTCCTTCTGCAAATCAGAAAAACTAGGTCCATAATGATGAGATGATTTGATTTGGGGGGCCATAATTGCTTTGCATAATTAACAAGAAATAGGTGAAGGCTATTTTTAATTCATAGCAATCAAGTTGAATGCCCTCTCCTATTTGTTTTCACTGTGTATATTCCACTTTTGTTTACATGTCTCATTAACTATGGAATTTTGTTTTCATTTTCACTTAGCCAAGAGAAGTTTTGAATTCAATCTATCATTCCAACGAAATTATGGAATTTATAAAATAGCACGTGAGGATTATTTTGAGGATAATGAAAATTTTATATCCCAGCACAACCTGATGAACTATGACTGTGAATCTACAAAGGACTCTCAGAGAGACACCCGCAATTTCTTCAGTGCCATCAAAGTGGAAATCAGCACTGCACCCTCTCCAGACAGCTCCACACTGAGAGGCATCAACAAATGCACAAACACTGATATTGCAGACACTCAACACGTTCCTGACAAAGACAAGGACATTGACCCATTCTTTTCTGACAAAGCAGAATGTCGTACTAATTATGAAGAAACTGCCTTTTTGGAAGGGCCAGAAAGAAGACTTTCTCACGAAGAGAGTCAGAAACCAGAGCTTTCAGACTGGGAGTGGTGCAGGAGTAAGTCAGAAAGGACCCCTCGTCAGGTACAGTAAAGTTGTTCTTCCTATGAAATTAAAAATGAGACCAAATATGATAGGCATAAAATAATAATAATCTGTTGCTTATTTCATTCAATCAGGCCCAAAGTTACTTTCACTTCCCTCGATTGATTTTCATAACATCTTTGGAAGGGTTTTTTAAAAATCAGTTGTACATTTTCATTCAAAATCTATACATTTCAGAATTGACAAATTTAAATGGGACATTTGAAAAGGGATAGAGAGTGCTATTTTAACTCTAATTCAGAGGAGATGCTTATAATTTATGTTTCAAAATAGCTAACTTTTACGTTTTATTTACCTTTCCCTATCCAAAAAGTATCCCACAAGTCCCCAAGAGAGGTTTCTTTTTTAAGTAAAGGCAAATATTTCTACAACCAGCAGTGAGAAGAATTGTCCAGCTGCAATTATCCTAGATAGTTTACCTGTCGTCATTGCTAGCACTGGCCCCTAGTCCCCAGGAGGGAAACAAAGGTCTATTCCAGGGTGTAGTCTGCTTTCCAAAGCCTGCTGAATGCCCATCCCTTTAATGAAGAATGGTTTTATAAGTTTTACAAAACAGAAAGAATTTGAACCTTATATCATTCTAGGCAAATATTCCAGTTTGCCTAGAATGATAAAGATCCTTCTGATTTTATTGAAACTTCAATGTGGCATTGATATAAGATTGTTCTTTCCTCCAAACTCTCATATCTGATAATTAATGTTGTTCTTGCTTTCCACACTGCTGATTTACTAGAAAGATAGAGCCTTTTTCCACATGGTTTAATGAAAATCAGAGTTCACTTGCAGTTAGTCTCTAAAATCGAAAACATAATTCTAGAAATATTCTTCTAGGAGTAATGCGTTTCTTGATCAAAAGCATGAACTTATAACACTAGCTATGAATATGACCAGAATAATCTCAAACTTCATTTACTTTCTTTGATTAATTAAAACTACTAGGATCACCCCGATAGCACCATTTAAAAAGTAAGTTGAATATTTTGTGAGTGTGTAAAATATATTATTAGAAAAAATATTTGTGCATAATTATTCCATTATTAGCAATTTCAGAAAAAAATCACTAAGTACTTGCCATAAATCGAATAGCACAATGGAAAGTGGATGTAAAAGGACATAGTGCTCAGTGTTTTCAGAATAATATGGTATCCCTCAGCTAAAAAAGGAATCCCTACAATTTCTTCAGTTTGTTTCAGAACATATAAACCTCCTGGTTGTCTTCTACTTAAAAATGATGCAGAAGCGTGAGTGCGCGTGTGTGTGTGTGTGTGTGTCCCAAGGACTTGAAACTATCCTGTGTGCTACTGCTCTATGCTTTCCTCGTGTTTACTCTTTAGGGATTATAGACACCTCGAAAATTGCTCATGCGCTTGTATTTTACTATTTCATCAAAAATGTATGTACTTCTGAAAATATGTGTTTAGTTTTGCTAACTTTGAGCTTTCTAAAGCTTTCTGTATTGTACACAGTCTAGGACTTGCTGTTTTTCACACAACTTTACTTCGGTTTACTCCATTTTCTTTTTTGTTAAAAGCATTGAGAATTATCATCTAAAATATCATAATTTACAGCCCTCATTTAAAATTCTTGGTTACAGTTTGGAGAATACAACAATTAAAATGTGAAAAAAATCAGACATAAATATGTTATCCTATGAGAACAAAGAAGCATGAATTACCCCAAACCTCTTTAAATCAAATAATAAAATGATATGTGAAAAATATAAAACTTTGAACAATCCAGATATCTTTCAACTACAAAGACTTAAGTATTAAGTATTAATATTCTCAGACTTCCATGAGCGAGCAAATAGTTCATGAAAGGTGGCTGTGGGAAAAAAAAAAAATACCAGTGGAAAAATAGGTAGTACACTATTCAGGAAAGAAAAAAAAAAAAAAAACTTGCATTTCCAGTACTATCATAAATTATGAAAGCAACTGTAAGAAATTCTAAAGGTATAGGATAATATTGGTATGAACTTTCCTCAATAACATTACCTATGGTCTTTAAATATAACATTATAACAAAAGTACACTTAGAGCTGAAAAACTGATGAAGACTTTCCCTATGACCAGAGACAGATTTCTGCTTTTCAGTAGTCCTCAGTAGCAGATACTTGAGAGTATATGGTGATTTAGGAAGCACTTTTATTTTCATCCTTTCTTCCAAGTGCCTTTGCCTTTAAAGCAAGTTGAGTTACGAATCTTACAGTGACTGTAAGAGATACTGCAGTTACTCTTTGAAAACACTTTCTCTTGATTTGGTATGATTTTGCTTTCAATACTTTGGTACAACTTATCAGCATGTATTGAGATCTGGTGCTATACTGGTTAAGGCACTTGGCTGCTAACCAAAAGGTCAGTGGTTCAAACCCACCAGCTGTTCTGCAGAAGAAAAATGAGGCAGTCTGCTTCCATAAAGGTTTATAGACTTGGGAACCCAATGGGGTTTGCTATGTTTCAGGACCAACTCAATGACAGTGAGTGAGTTTTGTCACTTTAAAGCTAAAGTACTATATTGAATAATGCACATTCTTTGTTCTTAGACTTTAAATTTGAAAAATAAAAAGAAAGCAGGTTTGATTTCAAATTTCTCCCGTGGATCAGATGGTGGGTTAGCAGCCAGGCACTTAACCACTGTGCCACCAGGGTTCCTCAAATATATTTAGTAAGCTCTACACAGTGCCTAAGGCATTTGACTGCTAACCAGAAGCCTGCTGGTTCAAACCCACCAGCCACTCCTCAAAAGGAAGGTTGGGCCATCTACTTCCATAGTGATATCGCCTCAGAAACCCAAGGAGGGGTCTCTATGAGTCAGATCCGACTCCATGGCAGTGGTTGCATTTGTGTTTATGTTATTTTTACAATACATGTTGTTTAACTTTTTATTAAAGTTTACATTGGCAAATATATTAGTGAAAGTATCAAATCAAGAAGAATGACTTCAGTAAGTTTAAATGTGACTTAATGAAATTTATCAGAGTAGAGAGTGTTGATAAGATTGAAATTCCGTGTTACATCTGATCATAGAGTCACCTCGTTTTGGACCTCTGGTCAGTAGAATCCTAGCTGCTCCCTCATAAAAAATACTCAGAAGGGAGAGTCGGACTATCAGAGTTCTTCCGTTACAAAGGTTTCACAGTATGATTTTGTTTCTAAAGTGAAATGATAATTTTCCAGAACTCAAAAGTTGTCATTTATGAATTAAAATAAAAAAACTGGAATTATAAAATAATATATTGGCCTGTGGGTTAACACCCTCCTTTTCTTTTTTTAATACTAAGCTCATCACATCATCCGTACGTAGTCTTTTCTCTTAATGTCTTATTGTAGAGTTTTGGAAAGTTACTCATTTATTATTGTAAATCAGAAAAAAAGATACCCTATAATAAGCTACTTGAACTTATTTATAATCCTATTGTCACAGCATCTGAAAGGTGAAAATGTCCTCCTTTCTGCCAGTGTTGTTGTTATGTGCCATGGAGTCGGACTTGACTCATAGCAACCCCTCCTTGGGTTTCCAAGGCGGTATCACTATGGGAGTAGATTGTCCAACCTTCTTTCTGAAGAGTGGCTGGTGGGTTTGAAACACCAACTTTCTGGTTAGCAGTCAAGTGCCTTAGGCACTATGCTACCAGAGCTCCCTTTCTGCCAGGAGAATATAGAAAAACATATGCTGAGATAATGTCTCTCAAGTGAGAGAAAAGCAGGAGGAGGTGATTGCATTTGAATTTGCAACACAAACGACCTAGCATAAGATGAACAAAGTCTACAAGAACTAAGAATAAAGGGAATTTCATTTCATTTCATTTAAAGGAAAATGTCTTAACTATTTAAAAATAGATTTACAAATCAAAGTGTTGTTGCTGAGAGTATTCAGTGGCAGCATTGGTTTCTATAGTCGTTTTTAAATACTATTATTTCTTTAAATAATTTTTGTAGAAAACTAGAGAGACCAAAGACCAGCTAGACTATTTTGAGTCATTTAGACTAGAATTCTCAATTTTTAATGTTCATGTACAGCAAATGGTGATCTTGTTAAAGTGTATATTAGGATTGAGCGGTTCCCAAGTGGGGTCCAGACTTCTGCATTTCTGACAAGCTCCCAGGTGATTCTGCTTGATACTAAGCAAAATAAGTATGCTAGTCTAGACCTACATAATCAGAATCCCTTAGGTGATTCATATAGACATTAAAATTTGAGAAGCATTTCTTTAGACTCTAGTCACGGGAGAATGGTTATTAGTTTAAACCAAACCAAACTCACTGCCATCAAGTCAGATCTGACTCATAGTGATCCCTCCTTAGGTTTTCAAAGTAATAGGTAAAATCAATTATTTTTACTTAATATATGCCCCAGAAAGTGAGATTGGGAGAAAATTTCTCAATAAACACAGTAGCTTTCCTCACCTAAAAACAGAAAAGTGCTTCTTTTCTTTTCACTTTTTAAAAATAAATTATCAGAAAATTAAACATGGCACAAGAGGGTAATGTTTCATTGATGGCTTAAAAATTGCAGATGCTTCAACTTGTTCTCTGAGGAATTTTTGATATTTTTAACTAAAGTGGTCATGGGAGGAAAATCCACTATTTGTAGCCTCCAGGCAGCCATCCTAACATAAATGACTGGAGTGTAAACTTTTTATTTTAGGCTACATCCATCTATTTGCAGTGGTTAGTTCATTACTCACTATTCAGAGATCTGAAAATTGTTCCATTGATTTTTTTTACAGGCAATTCTAACCTTTATTGTTTTCATGATTGTAAAAATAATAAATAACTATTGTAGAATATTAAGAAATTTTTCATGAGCAAAAGCACCCAAACTACTATTTGTTTATATTTTAACATATTTAACTTTAGTCTCTTCCTTATGCATATATATTTTTATTTTTCACAAAAATGGGTTCATGCAGCATGCAATATGAATTTTCCTCCCTCCCAGTTTCACCTGATTTAACGTGTTAAAAACTCTTCTGTGATTACCTATATAGTATATAGAAGGACTCTTTGGAATGCTGCAGAAAATGTATCCATGAATGTAAATTTGTTCTCAAGTATTTAAAGTCTTAGAAGCTGAAGATAAGAGAATTTTGTTATGAGCTAATTAGAATATTTCATAATACAATTTACACTCATATACAAATATTACATTCTGTAATATTTCATAATACACAGTGCATCATTAGTTACAATGAACTAAATTGAGCTAAATACTTTCTATATATTCAAGGGGATTAGAACTGGATCAGAGACTGTGAAATCCTATCATTCATATCTTAAGTAAGATTTCCACTACCAAACAAAAAAAAAAACAAACTCACTGCCGTCCTGTCGGATCCAACTCATAGAGACCCTTCCTTGGGTTTCTGAGGTGGTATCTCTATGGAAGTAGATTACCATCAGTATTCTCAAAAAAAAAATCTCAGAGCTTAAAAAAAAAAAACAAACCTTACTGCCATCAAGTCCAATCTGACTCATAGTGACCCCTCCTTGGGTTTCCGAGGCAGTATCACTAAGGAGATAGATTGCCCTGTCTTCCTTCTGAGGAGTGGCTGATGGATTTGAACTGCCAGCCTTTTGGTTAGCAGTCAAATGTCTTGGGCACTACGCCACCAGAGCTCCCTAGAACTTAAAAGGGTCTTCCAAACCAAAAACCAAACCCATTGCCCTGGAGTCAATTCCAACTCATGGTGACCTCATAGTTTCAGAGAAGAATTATGCTTCATAGGGTTTTCAAAAGGTGATTTTGGGGAAGCAGATCACCACACCAGGCCTTTTTTCAAGGCACCTCTGCATGGACTCCAGCCTTTTGGTTAGTAGCCATGCATGTTGATCTTTTGCACCACCCAGGAAGGGACTCCTAAAGCGACCTTAAAGGCTATATACTACAACCACACAGCTATGGCTCAAGTCCTTTCTGCCACCTCCTGTTGAATCAATATCCCTTCTTGAACTCAAGTGCCTAGAGAAAAAAGAAGTCACTGAAGTGATTCACTACATATTTTTTAACTTTTATTTTGAATTCATTTTAGACTAAAAAAACAGCTGCAAAAATAGTACAAAGAATTCCCAATATATCCTCCATCCAGTTCCACTAAATATAAAAATAATTCAATTATCAGGAAATTAAAACTTAATCTACAGATCTTATTTAAATTTTAGCAGTTGTCCAACTAAAATCTTTTTTTAAAAATCTGGATTCTAATCTAGGATTGCATATTGCATTTGTTGTCATGTCTTCTTTTGTTGTTGTGTGCCATCCAGTCAATTCAAACTCAGAACCCTATAGGACGGAGTAGAACTACCCTACAGGCTTTCCAAGGCTTCAGTTTTGACAGGAGTAAATTGCTAGGTCCTTTCTTCCATGGAGCAGCTATCTGGTGGATTTGAACCACTAACTCAAGAGCTTAACCACTGTGCCACCCAAGCTTCTTCATGTCTTCTCTAATTGTAACAGTTCTGCCTTCCTTTGTCTTGCCTGACTTGACACTCATTTTTAGAATATCCTTCATTTTATGATTGTCTTAAATTTTCTAATGATTAGATTGAGGTTATCTGTTTTTGCTAAGAATAGAACAGAAGTAACGTTTGCATTTCCTAGTGCATCATATCAAGAGGTACATGATATTGGTGTATCTACGATATATCACTTGGTAAAGGTGATGTCTGGCAATTTCTCCATGTAAAGCTATTATTTTTCTCTTTGTAATTTATAAGTGTCTTGTGGGGAGACATTTTGAGCTACACAAATATTCTGTTTCTTATCATACTTTTGAGTTGTGGTGCTGGCGAAGAATGCTGAAAGTACCATGAACTGCAAAAAGAACTAACAGTTCTGTCCTGAAAGAAGTGCACCCGAAATGCTCCTTGGAAGCGAGAAATGGCCAGACTTCGTCTCACCTATTTTGGTCATGTCAGAAGGGACCATTCCCTGGAGAAGGATGTCATGCTTGGTAGGGTAGAGGGTCGACGAAAGAGGGGATGGCCTTCAACGAGATGGATTGACACGGTGGCTACAATGATGCACTCAAGTATAGCAGGGATTGTGGGGCTGGCGCAGGATAGGGCAGTGTTTTGTTCTGCTGTGCGTAGGGTCACTATGAGTCGGAAACGACCCGACGGCACCTAACAACAACAACAACAACAATCATACTTTTGCCCACTTTATGTTATGTTAGTATAAATTGATTATTCTTGCCTGCAGCAATCTTCTTGCAATGTTTGATTAATGAGACTTTTCTATTTCTTCCTTTCTCTAGATATTTATTTTGGAATTTTACTGTAAGGAATCAGAAGGAAAGTTGGACAATCTATTTCTGTAGTGATACCACCTTGGAAATGAGTCGGATCCGGCTCGATGGCAGTTAGTTTGCTTTTGAGTGCTGTAAGGAAAAGCTCTATATTCTCCATTTATTAATATGGATTCACACATACTCATTTTATTCTATAAGTTATAGAATAAACCTATAGAATTACTGATTTTATTACTTCAGTTGTCCTGGAAGTCGTTATTGGGAGCTCATTTAGATTGGTTCCTGGACATTTTCAACATCCCGTCATCATTTTTTTTAGCACTACTGACAGTTGAAGATATTCCAACCTCGTTTTATATTCCCCTTGATTCAATGATCAATGAGCTCCAGCTTCTAGATATTATCATGAGACAGAAATAGAAAACACCATGTTTACACACATACCTCTTTATTTCCTCTCCATCTCCTTCATCTTGTATTCTGTTTTGAGATCTCCCATGTCCTTGCTGATTTTGATTATTTATTTGTTTGTTTATTGGGTATATGAAACATTATCAAAATGATGGCTAAACATTTCAGTATGTGATATATTTCACAATTTTAAAAAAGTTAAAAGATAAATTAATAAAGCTTGTGCAGATTATTCTAGTGAACATCCACTTTCTTAAACTTGTCACCATGTCATATATTTGCATCTTGGTAACACCAAGAACCATTCTATTACCTCTGCAGTTCCTGTTAATGGGGAGCTCTGGTGGCATAGTACCTAAGGCATTTGACTGCTAACCAGAAGGCTGGCTGCTCAAACGCACCAGCCACTCCTTGGAAGGAAGGTTGGGCAATTTACTTCCATAGTGATACTACCTCAGAGCAGTTGCTATGAGTTAGATCCGACTCTACAGCTGTGCATTTGATTTTTAGATTTTTCCTGTTAATGAGTGATTGTTATTCAGGTCTTCACAGCACTGTCTTTTCTCATCAATGCAAAATACAATTTTCTTCAAACTTCCTGATAATAAATTCACTTGAATCCCTTCACCATCCAAGTTTTTCTCCAATTAACAAATTACAGTAGCCCACAGTTCTTTTAATTATATAAAAATCAGAATCAAATATGAAATTCAAGTTGTTTTTCTTCCATTAGTCTCTGAGCTGCTCTTCTCTCAATGCCTCTTAAGATCACATTCACTTATTTGGCAGTTTATTGTACTACTAAGGAGCTCTGGTGTCATGGTGGTTAAGCCTTTGACTGCTAATCAAAAAGTTAGTGGTTCGATCCCACCAGCCGCTCCATGGAAGAAAGATGGAGCAATCTGTTTCCCAAAAGATTTATAGCCTTGGAAACCCAATGAGAGGTTGCTATGAGTCAGAATCAACTCAATGGCAATGAGTTTGGTTTGGTTTTTGGACCCTACTACTGACTCTTGGAGGAGCTCTGGTGGCATAGTGCCTAAGATATTTGACTGCTAACCAGAAGGCTGTGGTTCAAACCCACCAGCCACTCTTCCAGAAACAAGATTAGGCAATCTACTTCTGTAGTGATACTGCCTTGGAAACCCAAGGAGGGGTCACTATTAGTTGGATCTGACTCAATGGCAGTGAGTTTACTGACTCTTGGTGTGTTTAATATCAGCTAACACACCCAAGCCATTTTTACTCATGCTTCTGCTCAGCTACAAAGCACCCCATTTGAATCCAGTTATATCTTGTCATTGTTGTTATTAGGTGCCATCTAGTCAGCTTGGACTCATAGCAACCCTGTATACAACAGAACAAAGCATTGTCCAGTCCTGCACCATCCTCACAATCCTTGCTGTCCTTGAGCCCATCATCACAGCTGTTGTGTTAATCCATCTTGCTGAAAGTCTTCCCCTTCTTCACTGACCTTCTATTTTACCAAGCATGATATCATTCTCCAGTGAATAGCTCCTTCTGACAACATGACCAAAGTAGGTGAGATAGAGTCTGGCCATTCTCACTTCCAAGGAGCATTCCAGCTGCATTTCTTTCAGGAAAGGTTTGTTCGTTCTGGCACTCCATGGTATTTTCAGTATTCTTTGCCAACACAGTTCAAAAGTATCAGCTCTTGTTCGGCCTTCCTTATTCACTGTCCAGCTTTCACATGCATATGAGGTGACAGAAAATACCATGGCTTGGGTCAGGAGCACCTTAGTCTTCAAGGTAACACCTTTAAAGAGATGACACTTTAAAGAGATCTTTTGCAGCACATCTTCTCAGTGCAATATGTTGTCTGATGTCTTGACTGCTACTTCAATGGGTGTTGACTGTGGATCCAAGTAAAATGGAATACCTGACAACCTCAATCTTTTCTCCATTTATAGTGATGTTGCTTATTGGTGCAGTTTAGAGGATTTTTGATTTTCTTTATGTTGAGCTATAATCCATACTGCAGACTGTAGTCTTTGATCTTCATCATCAAGTGCTTCAAAACATCTTCACTTTCAGCAAGTGATGTGTCATCTGCATATTGCAGGCTGTTAATGAGTCTTCCTCCAATCTTGATGCCATGTTCTTGTTCATATAGTACAGATTCTTGGATTATTTGTTCAACATAGAGATTGAATAAGTATGATGAAGAGAAACAACTTTTGTGTAAACCCTTTCTGATTTTAAATCATGCAATATCCCCTTGTTTTATTCGAACAATAGCCTCTTGGCCTATGTACAGTTTCCTCATAAGCACAATTGAGTATTCTGGAATTCCCATTCTTCTCAATGTTATCCATAATTTGTAATGATCCACACAATTGAGTGTCTTCACATAGTCAATAAAACACAAGTAGACATCTTTCTGGTATTTGCTCTCAGCTAAGATATACCTGACATCAGCAATGATAACCCTAGTTCCACATGTTCTTCTGAATCCAGCTTGCATGTCTGGAAGTTCCCTGTCAATATACTGCAACCATTTTTAAATTATCTTCAGCAAGATTTTACTTGTGTATGATGTTAATGACATTGTTAGATAATTTCCACAATCTGTTGGATCACCTTTCTTTGGAATGGGTACAAATATGACTCTTTTCCAGTCAGTTGTCCAAGTAGCTGTCTTCCAAATTATTTGGCATAGATGAGTAAGTGCCTCCAGCATAATATCCATTTGTTGAAACATCTCAATGGGTATTTCATCAATTCCTAGAGCTTTTTTTTTTTTGCCAATTCTGTCAGTGCAGCTTTGACTTCTTCCTTCCTCCTTGGAGGAGCTCTGGTGGCATAGTGCCTAAGATATTTGACTGCTAACCAGAAGGCTGTGGTTCAAACCCACCAGCCACTCCTCCAGAAAGAAGAAGATTAGGCAATCTACTTCTGTAGTGATACTGCCTTGGAAACCCAAGAAGGGGTCACTATGAGTCAGATCTGACTCAATGGCAGTTCTTAATTACATACTACCTCCTGAAATAGTTGGACATCAATCAATTCTTTTTGATACCGTGACTCTATGTATTCCTTCCATCTTTTATCGATGCTTCCTGAATCGTTCAATATTTTGCCTGTAGAATCCTTTAATATTGCAACTCGTGGCTTGAATATTTTCTTCAGTTCTTTCAGCTTGAGAAATGCCAAGTATGTTCTTCCCTTTTGGTTTTCTAACTCCAGGTCTTTGCACATTTCATTATGATAATTTACTTTGTTTTCTCAAGTCACCCTTTGAAATATTCTGCTCAGTTCTTTTATTTCAGCATTTCTTCCTTTCACTTTAGCTACCCTATGTTCAAGAGCAAGTTACAGAGTCTCTTCTGACATCCTTTTTGGTCTTTTCTTCCTTTCCTCTCTTTTAAATGACCTTTTGTTTTCTTCATGTATGAAGTTCTTTACATCAACCCAGAATTCGTATGGTTTTTGGTCATTGGTGTTCAATGTGTCAAATCTGTTCTTCAGATAGTCTCTAAATTCAGGTGTGATATAATCAAGGTCATATTTTGGCTCTTGTGGACTTATTTTAATTTTCTTTAGCTTCATCTTGAACTTGCATATTCAGCAATTGATGGTCTGTTCCACACTCAGGTGCTTGCCTTGTTTTTGAGTGATGACACTGAGTCCTCCATCACCTCTATCCACAGATGTACATGATCTGACTTCTGTGTATTCTGTCTGGTGAGGTTCACATGTATAGCTACCATTTATATTATTGAAAAAAGGTATTTGCAATAAGTAAGTCATTGGTCTTGCAAAATCCTATCATGTGACCTCCAGCATCATTCCTATCACCCATTTTCAAACTATGCATGATTCCTCTTTGTTTCCAACTTTTACATTCCAATCACCAATAATTATGAATACATCTCCATTTCATGTTTGGTCAATTGCAGACCAGAGAAGGTGATAAAAATCTTCAATATCTTCATTTTTGGCTTTAGTATTTGGTGTGTTAATTTGAATAATAGTAGTATTAACTGGCCTTTCTTGTAGGCATATGGATATCATCCTATCACTATATCATTATATTTCAGGATAGATCTTGAAATGTTCTTTTTGATGATGAATGTAATGCCATTCCTCTTCAGTTTGTCATTATTGGCATAGTAGAGCATATAATTGCCTGATTCAAAAGAGCTAATAGCAGACTGCTTCAGTTCACTACTGCCTAGGATATCAATCTTTCTGCATTCCATTTCATTTTTGACAATTTCTAGTTTTGCTAGGTTCATGCTTTGTACATTCAATGTTCTAATTATTAATGAATGTCTGCAACTGTTTCTTCCTATTTTGAATGGAAATTATAGTCCATCATTTTTGTGGAAGTTATTTCTTCCATCTCTTAAAGTTAATCTTGTTCTATTTAGCCCACCTGTCCATGATTTTGATAGCCTTTTGGGTGGTGATTCTACACTAAAACAGTCAACTGATTAGTTAACTCCAATTCATGGCAACCTCATATGCATCACAGTAGAACTGTGCTCCATAGGGTTTTCAATGGCTGATTTTTCAGAAGTAGATCACCAGGCCTTTCTGCCAAGGCAGTTCTGGATGGACTCAAACTTCCAAACTTTCAGCTAACAGCCAATCGTGTTAACAATTTGTACCACCCAAGGGCCTCACTATCATTACCACATTTGTTTCACTTGTGGATTTGATAAGTTATCTATTATTTTTTTATCCAAATTACTGATTAAAAATGTAGAAAAAGATAAAACTAAGGCAGAGACCTACTGTACACCACTAGAAGTAGGTCTTCAGGTTCATTTTTATTTATTTTAAAACATCTTTGGCATTGTGGGCCCGGCAGTTATTAATTTACTTAATTGCCCTTGCAATCAATATGTTTTCCCTTTCTCTTATTAACAAAGATATCGTAAGAGGCTTTAATGAAATACTAATACAAATTGTCTTAATGTATTTTTTATCCACCTTTAATTTATTCCATAAATATTGTTTATACTTTCATCAGGAGATCTTAGAAACCTTCCAGGAATTGATGTAAATAGCATTTTTCTAGTTTGTTGACTTCACTTCTTCCCATTTGAATAATGAGAAACATTTGGATATTCCCAATATTCAATTTACCATTTACTTAAAGGTCATTAACATCAACCTTGTCTATACATTAACTTCTTTCAGTAACTTCAATTGTGATTCATTTGAGAGAAAAATCTTGTGTTTTCTTGCAGTTTGGAGGTTCCTTCTTACTAACTCTTTTTTTAAATTGGGCTTCCTTTACTCTCATAAAGGTTTTCCTTGTGTTTTTAAGTCCCTTACAAAGGCCATAAAAGCAAAATAGTAGTTGAGGACATCTACTTTTTCTGTGTCATCCCTTGTCTTAGTGACACTGGCTGCAAGCATTGGGCCAACTCCTTTCTTTGATCTTCTGATCTGAACATGTATTTTCAAAAACTCTTTTTGTTGCATTTGGGGAAAGGAAGTGGTATTTTTTGCAACCTTCAGCTCATTTTCTTCATTTAGTCTTTCTAACACCAATCATTTCTATCTTTGGCAATGAATAATCTATTCTAATGATTATACCTGCACTGGATCCTTAAGATACTACTTTCTTCCTCATTGATCACTTAGTTTTCACAATCAGAATTATGTCTTGAGATTCATATCTAGGGTTGGTTCTCTTTTTTCCATTTTTTCTATTTCACATTTACCTTCTGAAAGCTTAAAGGTACAAAGGTTATAATCCAACATTTTCCCTCTTGGATATTACACATTCTATGTCATCTGTCAGTCTGTCATACTATGGTAGCTTGTGTGTTGCTGTGAGGCTGGAGGCTATGGCACCAGTGTTTTAAATGCCAGCAGGGCCACCCATAGTGGACAAGTTCCAATGGAGCTTCCAGACTAAGAGAGACTCAGAAGAAGGAAGGGGCCATTCACTTCTCAAAGAATTGGCCAGTGAATATCAGTGAAACATTATCTGATATATTACTGGAAAATTTTATGAATAGCCCTACAACATTGTGTTGATATAGTGTTGGAAGATGAGCCCCTTAGATCAGAAGGCACTCAAAATATGACTGAGGAAGAAATGTCTCTTCAGAGCAGAGCTAAACTTAATGATGTGGCTAGAGTAATCTTTCTGCGTTCCATTTCATTTTTGACAATTTCTAGTTTTGCTAGGTTCATGCTTTGTACATTCAACTTTCTAATTATTAATGGATGGACCTCCATTTGCTGATGTGGCATGACTCAAAATGAGAAGAAATAGCTGCAAATATCCATTAATAATCAGAACATGGAATGTACGGAGTATGAATATAGGAAAATTGGAAGTTCTCAAAAATGAAATGAAATGCATAAAGATTGATATCCTAGGCATTAGTGAGCTGAAATGGACTTGCTTGGCCATTTTGAATCAGACAACCATATGACCTACTATGCCAGGAATGACAAATTGAAGAGGAATGGTGTGACATTCATCATCACAAAGAATGTTTCAAGATCTATCCTGAAGTACAATGCTGTCAGTGATAAGATAATATCCCTACACCTACAAGGAAGACCAGTTAATATAACTATTATTCAAATTTATGCACCAACAACCAAAGCCAAAGATGAGGAAACTGAAGATTTTTACCAACTTCTGCAGTCTGAAATTGACCGACCATGCAATCAGGATGTGTTGATTATCAATGGTGATTGGAATGCAGCAGTTGGAAACAAGAAGAATCACCAGTAGTTGGAAAATATGGCCTCAGTGATAGAAATAGCACTGGAGATTGCATGATAGAATTTTGCAAGACCAATGACTTATTCATTGTAAATACCTTTTTCAACAATTCAAATGATGGCTATGCACATGGCCTTCACCAGATGGAGTACACAGGATTCAAATCGGCTACATCTGTGGAAAGAGGCAATAGAGAAACTCAGTATCTTCAGCCACAACTAGCCAGGAGCTGATTGTAGAACAGACTATCAGTTGCTTATATGCAAGTTCAAGTTAAAGCTGAAGAAAATTGAAACAAATCCACAAGAACCATAATGTGGGCTTGATTATATCCCTCCTGAATTTAGGGACCATCTAAAAAATAGATTTGGCAAAACACTGCATAACGTGGATGAACTTGGAGGACAATATGATGAGTGAAATAAGTCAATCACAAAAGGACAAATATTGTATTAGTCCATTATTGTAAAAGTTAAGGAAAGGTTTATCTACTGAAGGAAATTTTCTTTGTTGGTTACCAGGGGTGGGAGGGGAGGGGAGGGAATGCTGTTAGATAGATAGAGATAAATATTGATTTGGGTGAA
>NW_006921696.1:7583211-7612381 GCF_000298275.1 Orycteropus afer afer
AAAGTATATGTGAACTGCTGTATGGAAAGTGAATTTGCTCTGTAAATCTTCACCCAAATCACAATAAATAATAAAAATAAAATAAAATTTAAAAAATAAAGAATAGATTTGATGCATTGGACACTAATACCAAAAACCATATGAATTCTGGTTTGATGTAAAGAACATCATCCATGAAGAAAACAAAAGGTCATTTAAAAGACAGGAAAGGAAGAAAAGACCAAAATGAATGTCAGAAGAGACTCTGAAACTTGCCCTTGAATGAAGAGTAGCTAAAACAAATGGAAGAAATGACAAGATAAAAGAGCTGAACAGAAGATTTCAAAGAGCAGCTTGAAAAGACAAAGCCAATTATTATAATAAGGTGTGCAAAGACCTAGAGTTAGAAAACCAAAAGGGAAGAACATGCTCAGCATTTCTCAAGCTGAAAGAACAGAAGAAAATATTCAAGCCTCAAGTTACAATATTGAAAGATTCTATGGGCAAAATATTGAATGATGCAGGAAACATCAAAAAAAGACAGAAGGAATACACACAGTTACTGTACCAAAAAGAACTGATCAATGTTCATCCATTTTAGGAGGTGGCATATAATCAAGAATCAATGGTATTGAAGGAAGAAGTTGAAACTGCACAGGAGGAATTAGTGAAAAACAAGGCTCCAGGAATTGACGAAATACCCATTGAGATCAATGAATAGATGCTGCATTGGAGGCACTCACACTTCTATGCCAAGTAATTTAGAAAACAACTACTTGGCCAACTTACTGCAAAAGATCCATATTTGTACCCATTCCAAAGAAAGGTGATCCCATGGAATGTGGAAATTATCAAACAATATCATTAATATCACATGCAAATAAAATCTTGAAGATAATTCAAAAACAGTTGCAGCAGTATATTGATGGAGAACATCCAGAAATACAAGCTGGAGTCAGAAGAGGACGTGGAATGAGGGATATCATTGCTGATGTCAGATGGATCCTGGCTGAAAGCAAACAATACCAGAAAGATGTTTACTTGTATTTTATTGACTATGCAAAAGCATTTGATTGTGTGGATCATAACAAATTATGAATAACATTGAGAAGGATGGGAATTCCAGAACACTTTATTGTGCTCATCAGGAACCTGTACATAGATCATAGGAGACTGTCATTCAAACAGAACAAGGGGATACTGCATGGCTTAAAATCAGAAAAGGAGTATATTAGGGTTGCATCCTTTCACCATACTTATTTAATCTGTATGGTGAACAAGTAGTCTGAAAAGCTGGACTATATGAAGAACACCATGGCATCAGGATTGGACAGAGATTCATTAACAACCTGCGTTATGCAGACGACACAACGTTGCTTGCTGAAAGTGAGGATGTCTTGGAGCACTTACTGATTGAGTTTAATGATTTCAGTTTGCAGTATGGATTACATCTCAACCTAAAGAAAATGAAAATCCTCACAACTGCACTAATAAGCAGCATCACAATAAATGGAGAAAAGACTAAAGTTGTTAAAGATTTCATATTACTTGGTTCCACAATCAACACCAATCAACACCAATCAGACAATGTATTGCACTGGGCAAATCTGCTGCAAAGATAACTTTTTAAAAAAAAAATTTTATTTTAAGAGTTTGTTTTACATTCAACATTACATGCACATTAATTTTGCTCCCTATTTACCATGCCCAAGCCCAACCCACTCTCCTCTCCTCCCTGCCCAGTAACCCTCCCCCCATGCCCCTCATAGTTATGCACTCCTGTGTATCCTGCATTTCCTCCCTGTGAATGTTGCCCCTCTGGTGCCCAATGGGCAATTGCTCCGAGGGATGCATTTCCATTGAGTATGTGGGTGTGTCACCCTGGGTTGAGTGGTGTGAATGTAGATCTTATTTACTACTGGGCTGAGAGCCAGCCCTTGGGAGTGAGCTTTATTTCAGACACAGAATGTATCCCAGGACCATAGTATTGCGGGTCTCACCAGACTCCATCGTACCAGTAATTCTGGTCATTATTGAATTTTTTGATTTTTTTCCACGTTTTCCTCCCACTCTATCCAGGATCTCCATTTTTGATCCTTTCCTGAGTGATAGGCATTGGTAGCCATCTAGTTCTTCGGGTCTCAAGGGTCATCATGTCCTAGGGCTGATTGTTTCCAAATGCCCTTGTTTTTTGCCCTCTTCTTCATTTCTGATGCTAGGAAACCATTAGGTACATCTTAGATGGTCACTTAAAAGTTTTAAGACCCCAGTCTCTACTCACCAATGTAGGATGAGGAAGAAGGCTTTTATGTATTTTGTTGTGCCAATTGAGGCTGGTGTCCCCAGTACTATGGTCCTGAGATGGTAGATCTGTTGGACCTCTCTCCCATAGTGTCTGGGTGTCTGTGAGGAATTGCTCTGTGTCTGAGTTCTATTGTTTCTGTAAGGATTGTAGGTATTTGGTATCATTGGTATCTGTACAAAATTAGCCTCCACTGACTCTAACCGTGGTCTAGGGTATAATCTTGTTCACTGACCCCCATCTGATCCTCCCAGGTGTTTATGTGTTTATCTGTAGCCTGGTGTTTGGTGTTAATAGTAATGCAGTATTGTGGGCACACTGGTTGGTATTAGCATCTGTCGTCTATCTCCTATGTGCACAATTCAGTGTCCTCCCTTTTCCTAATGTTATCATGGTTGTCACAGACTCTTTCCACGTCAGCATGTGGGCCCCAACTACCCCAAAATTAATCCCTCTCCTTCCCTCCCCACTCTGGTAACCTACAAAGTGAGTTCCCTTTCCCAAGCAAACCCTTCTTTTCTTTTTTACAATAATGGGCTTGTACAGTGCTTGTCTTTCTGCGATTGACTTATTTCACTCAGCATAATGTCCTCCAGGATCATCCACATTGAGAGATGATTCGCGTATCCCTCATTGTTCTTCAATGTACCATAGTATTCCATTGTGTGCATATACCATAATTTGGTTATCTACTCACTCATCTGTTGATGGGCATTTAGGTTGTTTCCATCTCTGCTACAGTGAATTACGCTGCAATGAACATAGGTGTACCTATGTGTGTTAGTGAGCTGCCTCTCACCTCTTAGGATATATTCTTAGTAATGGAATTTATGTGTCAAATGGTATTTCTATTTTCAGTTTTTTAAGGAAATGCCATACCATATGTCACAATGGTTGTACCATTTTACAATCCCACCAGCAGTGCACAAGAGTTCCAATCTCTCCACAACCTCACCCACATTTGTTATTTTCTGTTCTGTTGAACTTTGCTATTATTGCTGGGGTGAGATGATATCTCATTGTTGTTCTGATTTGCATCTCTTTAAAAATTAATGATGGTGAGCAATTCCTCATGTGTTTGTTGGCCACCAGTATATTGTCTTTGGTAAGTGTTTGTTCAAGTCTTTTGCCCATTTATGAATTAGGTTGTTTGTCTTTTTGGTGTTGAGGTGTTGAAGTTTTCTATAGATTGTGGAGATAAGTCCTTTATCAGATATGTCATAGGCAAATATTTTCTCTCAATCTGTAGGTTCTCTTTTTAGCCTTTTGATGAAGTCTTTCGATGCACATAAGAATTTCATTTTTAAAAGGTCCCAGTCATCTAGCTTTTCTTCTACCTCTTGTGTATTCTGGGTTATGCTTAATAATCTATTTATGCTGTAAATTAGGGCTCCCTATTTGCCCCTATTTTATCTTTGATGAATTTTATAGGCTGGGGTTTTACATTTAAGTCTTTGATCCAGCTTGAGTTTGTTTTTGTGTATGGGGTGAGGTATGGGTCTTGTTTCATTTTTATGCAAGTGGATATCCAGTTTTGCTGGCACCATTTGCTAAAGAGGCTGTCTCTTCCCCATTTAATGGGTTTTGGACCTTTGTCAAAGATCAGCTGTCCATAGATGGATGGGTCTATATCTGTTCCATTGGTCTATCTGTCTATTGTTGTACCAATACCATGTGGTTTTGACTACTGTAGCAGTAGAGTAGTTCTTAAGATCTGGGAGTGTGAGACCTCCCACTTTGTTCTTCTTCAGAAGTGCTCTGCTTATCTGAGGTCTCTTTCCTTTCCAAATGAAGTTAGTAATTGGTTTATCCATGCCCTTAAAAAATTTTGTTGGTATCTGGATCGGGATTGCATTAAATGTGTAGATTGCTTTAGGTAGTATTGACATTTACACAATATTCAGTCTTCCTATCCATGAACAAGGTAAGTTCTTCCATTTAAGTAGTACCTTTGTTGTCTCTTCTAGTCGTGTTTTATAGTTTTCTTTGTATAGGTCTTTTGTGTCTCTGGAAAGGTTTATTCCTAGATATTTTATCTTTTTAGTAGCTATTGTAAATGGCATTGTTTCCCTTATTTGTTTATCAGAGGACTCTGTTGGTGTAGAGGAATCCAACTGATTTTTGTATGTTGACCTCGATCCTGCCACTTTGCTGAACTTCTCTATTAGTTGCAGTGATCTTTTTGTTGTTGAATCTCTTGGGTTTTCTATGTACAGGATCATATCATATGCAGATAGACATAGTTTTACTTCCTCTTTGCCAATTTGTATGCCTTTTATTTCTCTTTCTTGCCTTATTGCCCTGGCCAGGACTTTCAATACAATTTTAAATAGAAGTGGTGATAGAGGGCATCCCAGTCTGATTCCCATTCGTAAGGGGAATTCCTTGAGTCTTTCTCTATTAATAATGATGTTGGCTATTGGCTTTGCATATATGCCTTTTATTATGTTTAGGAATTCCCCTTCTATCCCTATTTCACTGAGAGTTCTGAACAGGAACGGTGTTGGTTTTCATCAAGTGCCTTTTCTGCATCTATTGATATAATGATATGGTTCTTTTCTTTTGTTTTGTTTATGTGGTGGATTACATTGATTGTTTTTCTGATGTTGAACCACCCTTGCATACCTGGTATGAATCCCACTTGGTCACGATGTATTATTTTTATTGATATGTTGTTGGATTCTGTTGGCTAAGGTTTTGTTGAAGATTTTTGGATCTATGTTCATGAGGGATATTGGTCTATAGTTTTCCATTTTAGTGGTGTCTTTCCCTGGTTTTGGTATTAGTGTTATCCTTGCTTCATAAAATGAGTTTGGGAGTATTCCATCCTTTTCTATGTTCTGGAATAGCTTGAATAGTACAGGTGTAAGCTCTTCCCTGAATATTTGGTAAAGTTCTCCAGTGAAGCCATCAGGGCCAGGACTTTCCTTTGTAGGGAGTTTTTTTTAAGATCTGCTCAATTTCTTCTTTTGTTATAGGTCTGTTCGAGTATTCTATCTCTGAGTGGGATAGTTTAGGTAGGTCTTGTGAATCTAGAAACTTGTCCATGTCTTCTAGGTTCTCAAATCTGTTGGAGTACAGTTTTTCATAATATTCTGTCAGTATCTTTTTTATTTCAGTTGGTTCTGTTGTGATGACACCCTTTTCATTTACTATTCTTGTAATTTGCATCTTCTCTTTCTTTTCTTTTGCTAGATTTGCCAACAGTTTGTCAATTTTGTTAATCTTTTCAAAGAACCAGCTTTTTGTTTTGTTGATTTCTCTGTTTTTTTTTTTTTTTGTTTGTTTGTTTTCTGTTTCATTTATTTCTTCTCTGATCTTTATTATTTCTTTACTTCTAGATACTGTAGGATTCTTTTGTTGTTCTTTTTCAAGTTATTGGAGTTGCTGAGTTAGACCTCTTTAAAGTGCTGAAGAGCAAAGATGTCTCCTTGAAGACTAAGGTGCATCTAACCCAAGCTATGGTATTTTTAGTCACCTCAAGTGCATGTGAGAGCTGGACAATGAACAAGGAATACTGAAGAAGAGTTGATGCTTTTGAGTTGTGCTGTTGGCAAAGAATGCTGACAGTACCATGGAATGCCAAAAGAACTAATAAATCTGTCCTGGAAGAAGTGCAGCCAGAATGCTCCTTGGAAGCGAGAATGGCCAGACTTTGTCAGACCTACTTTGGTCACGTTGTCAGAAGGGACCATTCCTTGGAGAAGGAATGCTTGGTAAAGTGGAGAGTCAATGAAAAAGGGGAAGGCCATCAATGAGATGGATTGACACAGTTGGCTGCAATGATAGGCTCAGGTGTGGCAAGGATTGTGAGACTGGCACAGGACTGGGAAGTGTTTCATTCTGTTGTACATGTAGTCACTATGAGTTGGAGCTGACTCGATGGCACCTTACAATAACAACATGATAAATAGTGCTTTTATCTTAGGTATCCAACTATTCTAATTTTTCCAATTATTTTCAACTTGTTGGTCAGAATTAGATCCTAAGAAACTCCTTCTTATTGCCTCCTGTGTTCTCTGTGAGATAAAACTGTTAGCAAAGCAAGGCAAGAATGTGTTCAGATGAACTTCTTTTTTGCTGGTTGTGCCTTCATGCAGAATCATTGGAAAGCCCCGCTTTGCTTCTGGGCAAACAGACTCTACCTTTGTGAATGTACCTCTATTCAAGGCAGCTTTCCTATATCTTAAACCATGATTTGGAAATCTAAATTCAGTTCATTGGAACTCTCTGCAAAGCTAGAAGTTTTGAAACTACCAGTAAATTGGTACCACTTATTAACAATTACCACCAATTTATAATAGTAGTGCCTAAGGCATTTGACAGGAGCTCTGGTAGCATACTGCCTAAGGCACTTGACTGCTAACTAGAAGGCTGACAATTCAAACCAACCAGCCACTCCTCAGAAGGAAGGTTGGACAATCTACTTCCATAGTGATACTGCCTTGGAAACCCAAGGAGGGGTCGCTATGAGTCGGAGCTGACTCCATGGCACGTAACAACAACAACAAGGCATTTGACTGCTAACTCGAAGGCTGACAGTTCAAACCCACCAGCCACTCCTCAGAAGGAAGATTGGGCGATCTACTTCCATAGTGATACTGCCTCAGAAACCCAAGGAGGGGTCACTATGAGTCAGATTTGACTCGAAAGTAGTGTGTTGCATTGTTTGCATTACCACTTTTAAGCACTTTTTTTTCTCTTTCAGTGATCATTGCAGTCTTTTTCTGTTTGCATGTTTCCTTACTATTATCTTTTTTCTTTCCCTCAAATTGATATGTATCTGCCTTCTAGTAAATAGTTTACTCTCCTTCCCCACCCACCTCTGGTAACCACCAAAGAATATTTTTCTGTGAAACTTTTTTCTTGACATTTTAACAATAATGGTCTCATACAATATTTGTCCTTTTGTGATTGACTAATTTCGCTCAGCATGATAGCTTCTAAATTCATCCATGTTATGAAATGGTTCATAGATTCATCATTGTTCTTTAATGTTTAGTAGCATTCCATTGTGCATATCTACCAAAGTTTGGTGACCCTTCCCTCCATTCATGAGCATTTAGATTGTTTCTATCTCTTTGCTACTGTGAATAGTGCTGGGATGAATATGGGTGTGCATGTATCTGTCTGTGTCATGGGTCTTGTTTCTCTAGGATATATACTAATAGTGGAATAGCTTGATCATATGTTATTTCTATTTCCAGCTTTTAAAGCACCATACCATTTTCCACAATGTTTGTTCCATTTTAGTCTCACCACTAATGCACAAGAGTTCTAATCTCTTCATACCACCATCAGCATTTGTTGTTTACTGGGGTGTTTTTGTTTGTTTGTTTGTTTGTTTGTTTGTTTTGGCCTTTTTATCAATGCTGGGATGAGATGATTTCTCATTATTGTTTTGATTTGCATCTCTCTAATGACTAATGATTGTGAGCATTTCTTCATGTGTTTGCTAGTTGCCCAAATGTCTTCTTCGGTGAAGTGTCTGCTCATGTCCTCTGTGCATTTCTAAATTGGATTATTTGTCTTTCTGTTGTTAAGTTGTTGAAGTTTTCAATCAATTTTAGTGATTACCCCTTGCTTGACATGTCATTGCCAAAATATTTTTCCCAGTCTGTGAGTTCTCTTTTTTCTTCATTTGTTCATTCATCTACTATTCACTGAATGTATACCAGGTGCCAGCCATCTCTGCTGGGTGCTGGGGATAGATAGGTAGGTAGATAGATAGAGAGGTGGATAGATAGATAGATAGATAGATAGATAGATAGATAGATAGATTGAAAAAGGAATAAAACACACATCTGTTCTGTCTTCATGGAGCTAATTCCTATCATAGACGAGAAAAATTAACTAAATATATTTCATAAGTAAAGCCTCTGGTGCCGCAGTGGCTAAGATATGTTCTTCTGCTAACCAGAAGGGTGGAGGTTCAATTCTACCAGCCATTCCTTGGAAGTATGACTGGGCAATCTACTTCCATAGAGATAGCTCCTTGGAAACCCAATTAGGGGTTGCTGTCAGTTGGAATCGACTCAACGGCAGTGAGATGCTTTTTGGTTTTGTTTCGTTTTGTTTTTAATAACAATGTCTAAGACTAAATCTAGTTTTATCTGGGAAGCAGGAAAGGCTTCCTGGAGTACAAGCATTAAGTCGAGACCTGAAAGATTAAGTGCAAAATGAGAGAGAACATCATCCAGGAAAACACTTGCCAAAGCTCATGTTCTTTGTATAATTCCTTCATCACTACAATTTTGTAAAAAGAAAAAAAAAAAGATAGTTTGATATCCTGATATATGTTCCTCCAGAACCACTGAATAGTTTTAAATCACCTTCAAAGATATTTAAAGTTACCTATAAAACTCTTATCAACTAATTATGATTTAATTCCATGAACACAGGAAGGTAGTTTTACCACTTTTGATTTATTCAAGGCTTCAAACCTTGGATCGTTCTGGTTCAACCCCCTGCTGAGAATTTTTGCTTCCACTCCAGATACACTGAATCAGAATCTATCTGATATAAGAACCTATCCCTAGGTTCTTAAAGGTCCAGGTGACCCTTATGTGTACATACATAGGAATCAGATGAGGATTTGTTCAATTGTAGATTCTGACCCAGTATATTTCATGTAGAAATGCACATTCTTAGCAGGGGGTCAATGGTATGAACCAGTTCTAAGCTCTTGACTCATTGCAGTAAAAATGAGGCAGCCCTCAGAAATGATGTTACCTCATTCCGTACAAATGGTACTTTCATAAAGGGAAGCTCCAGGAATTTTATATAGAAAGAACATCAGAATGGCAATCTTGTAAAAGGGAAGGCCAGGGGTCATATCTTAAAGTGGTATTTTCATAGGAAGTTCACTGCTTTCTTAGTGGACTCCACAGCCACTCCTTGGAAGGAAGACTGGACAATCTACTTCTGTAGAGACACTGCCTCAGAAATCCAAGGAGGGGTCGCTGTGAGTCAGAACCCAATGGATGGCAGTGAGTTTGGTTTATTTATTTATTTTTAATTCACATAGAAAGCATGTTTATTACAGTGGCTTTGGGAGCACCAATGATTATTGTGGAGGATACCTACACTCTTCTCTAGTTTGTCTCTTGGCACAATCACTGTGTGTTGCAATAAACAATTTATTTAAAGCAAGTAATGTAACCTTCAACCCTTAATAAGATCATAGGAGGGTCAGGTATTAGAAAAGATTTCAGATATGTAAAACTACTTTCATATGTATATGATCATAATAATATAAAAGCACCAGGCAGGAAAACATTTGGATATGTATGTATGTCATATAATAGGTACTCTATAATTTGCTGTTGAAATGAATAAATGTTAGTGAAACCAATTATGTGTTCCTAGCTGGAGTGTGGAGGTGACTTAGCTGTTTATAATGGAGTTATCTTTAGGCTTTATGATAAAGAGAACTCAGAGTGTCAAATGGCAAGGACTTTCAACAATAGTGCCACAAACAGAAAGTCTATCTTAACAGGGCAAAAGAACTGTCAATCTCTGGGACAAAAGAAAGCTGCCCACAAACCTGGCAACACTTTGAGGGGATTTTAATTCCAGCCTGGAAACTAAAGCTTCAGGAGAGGTTTGGGTTCAGAGGAGAACCCAAAGAGATTAAAAAGGAGAATTCCAAGCCCAGTCTCAGGGTGAAGATGATATTTATTATTCTGAGTGATGATTGTCAATTTTTAAATATTTGTGGGAAAAGATGGGGTATAGTGATGTTCTTATCTTCAAAATTTTACTTTTATAGTAGTATTTATTCATGTTTAATGTTACTTTTCAATGATAATTATAATTTTGTGTAAATATAGGGAAAGCAGTCATTGTAAACTGAATCTTTGGCAAGATATTCACATTACAGATTTGATCCCTAACTCATCTTTAGTAAGCTTAATCTCTGGAAAAGGACCTACTAGAAGAAAATATTCTAAATCCAGATAGTTAAATTCACCTGAAAAAACAAAGAAACAAACCTCTTGCCATTGAGTAGATTCCAACTCATCACAACCCCTGTGTTGTTGTTGTTTGTTGTTAGGTGCCATCAAGTCATTTCCGACTCATAGTGACCCTGTGCACAGCAGAATGAAACACCACCCAATCCTGCGCCAGCTCCATGATCCTTGCCATACATCAAGCATCAGCTCATCATCACAGCCACTGTGTTGAAGGCCTTCCCCTCTTTCGTCAACCCTCTACCTTGCCAAGCATGACAACCTTCTCCAGGGAATGGTCCCTTCTGACAACATGACCTAAGTATGTGAGACAAAGTCTGGCCATTCTTGCTTCCAAGGAGCATTTTGGCTGCACTTCCTCCAGGACAGATCTGTTAGTTTTTTTTAGCAGTCCATGGTACTTTCATAGCCAGCACCACAACTCAAAAGCATCAACTCTTCTTCGGTCTTCCTTATTCATTGTCCAGCTCTCACATGCATATCATTGAAAATATCACGGCTTGTGTCAGGCACGCCTTAGTCCTCAAGGAGACATCCTTGCTCCTCAGCACTCAAAAGAGTTCCTTTGCAGCTGATTTGCTCAGTGTTATGCATCGTCTAATGTCCTGACTGCTGCTTCCATTGGCATCCATTGTAGAACCAAGCAATGTGAATTCTTTGACAACCTCAAACCTCAACCTCTCCATTTATCATGATGCTGCTCATTGGTCCAGTTGTGAGGATTTTTGTCTTCTTTATATTGAGATGTAATCCATACTGAAGACTGTATTCTTCAATCTCCATCAGTAAGTGACTCAAGTCATCCTCACTTTCAGCAAGCAAAGATGTGTCATCAGCATATCACAGGCTGTTAATGATTCTTCCTCCAATCCTGATGCCATGTTTTTCTTCATATAGTCCAGTTTATCGGATTATTTTCTTAGCATATAGATTGAATAAGTGTGGGGAAAGGATACAACCCTGACACACCCCCTACATGATTTTAAACCATGCAGTGTCCCCTTGTTCTATTTGAATGACAACCTTCTGTTCAATGTGCAGGTTCCTCATGAGTACAATGAAGTGTTCAGGAATTCTCATTCTTCTCAATGTTATCCACAATTTGTCATGATCCACAAAATCAAATCCCTTTACAAAGTCAAAAAAACACAAGTAAACATCTTTCTGGTATTCTTTGCCTTGAGCCAAGATCTATCTGACAGCAGCTATGATATCCCTTGTTCCACGTCCTCTTCTGAATCCAGCTTGCACCTCTGGACGTTCTCTGTCAATATACTGCTGCAACTGTTTTTGAATTATCTTCAGTAAGATCTTACTTGTGTGTGATATAAATGATATTGTTCAATGATTTCCACATTCTGTGGGATCACCTTTCTTTGGAATGGTGTCTATCTTCCAGTCAGTTGGCCAGGTAGCTGTCTTCCAAATCTCTTGGCATAACCGAGTGAGTGCCTACAGTGGGGCATCCATTTCTTGAAATATTTCAATGGGTATTCCATCTATTCCAAAGCCTTTTCCTATTCACCAGTTCCTTCATTTGCAGTTTCAACTTCCTCCTTCAATACCATTGGTTCTTGATCATATGCCACCTCCTGAAATGGATGAAGATCAATCAGTTCTTTTTAGTACAGTGACTCTGTGTATTCTTTCCATCTTCTTTTGATGTTTCTTGCATCATTCAATATTTTGCCCATAGAATCTTTCAATATTGCCACTCGAGGCTTAAATTTTTCCTCAGTTCTTTCAGCTTGAGAAATGCTGATCATGTTCTTCCCTGTTGGTTTTCTAACTCCAAGTCTTTGCACATTTCGTTATAGCAGTTGGCTCTGTCTGCTCAAGCTGCTCTTTGAAATCTTCTGTTCAACTCTTTTATCTTGTCATTTCTTCCATTTGCTTTAGCTACTCTCCACTCAAGGGCAAGTTTCAGAGTCTCTTCTGTCATCCATTTTGGTCTTTTCTTCCTTTCTCATCTTCTTAATGACCTCTTGATTTCTTCATGGATGATGTTCTTGTCTTCTCACAATTCTTCTGGTTTTCAGTCATTGGTGTTCAATGCATCAAATCTGTTCTTTAGATGGTCTCTAAATTCAGGAGGGATGTATTCAAGATCATATTTTGGCTCTTGTGGACTTGTTTTAATTGTCTTTAACTTCAAGTTGAACTTGCATATGAGCAGTTGATGGTCTGTTCCACAATCTGCTCCTGGCTTGGTTTTGGCTGAGGATATTGAGCCTCTTGCCACAGATGTAGTCAGTCTGATTCATGTGTTTTCCATCTGGTGAAGTCTACCTGTACAGCCACCATTTGTGTTGTTGAATAAAGGTATTTGCCATGAATAAGTTGTTGGTCTTGAAAAATTCTACCATGCGAGTTCCGGCACTATTTCTGTCACCAAGGCCAAATATTCCAACTACCAATGATTCTTCTTTATCCAACTTTTGCATTCCAGTCACCAGTGATAATTAACACATCCTGATTGCATGTTCGGTCAATTTCAGGCTGCAGAAGTTGGTAAAAATCTTCAGTTCCCTCATCTTTGGCTTTGGTTATTGGTGCATAAATTTGAATAATAATTGTATTAACTGGTCTTGACAGCATTGTACTTCAGGACAGATATTGACATATCCTTTGTGATGATGAATGCCACACCATTCCTCTTCAATTTGTCATTCCCAGCATAGTAGATCATATGGTTGTCTGATTCAAAATGGCCAAAACCAAAATCTGCTCACTAATGCTTAGGATATCAATCTTGTAGGACATCTCATGTAGTATGTTCCACTTCATTTTTGACAACTTCCAATTTTCCTAGATTTATACTTCGTAAATTCCATGTTCCAATTATTAATGGATGTTTGCAGCTATTTCTCCTCAATTTGAGTGGTGCCATGTTAGCAAATGGAGGTCTTGAAAGTTTTACCTTATCCATATGAGTAAGGCTGGTTTTACTCTGTTAATGCAGCTCTTTCCCCGTCCTATTTTGAGAGCCTTCTAACCTAAGTGATTCATCCTCCTCCTCTATATTGGACAATGTTTCTGGACTATTCATAAAGTTGTGCAGTAATGTATCAGACAGTATTTCTCTGCTATTCACAAGGTTTTCCCTGGCCGATACTTTGAGAAGTTGATGGTCTCTTCCTTCTTCCTAGTCTGTCTCAGTTTGCAATCCACTCTTATACCTGTGCACCATGTGCACCCTGCTGGGTTTGAAACACTGGTGGCACAGCCTCAAGACTCACAGCAATGCATCACCACAGTAAGATGAACCGACAGACAAGTTTATCTCCCTTAGCTGTTTGCCTCTCCAACCTCCCCTTATCTGGATCACTACTGCTGTCTCCTTGCTCTGTCCTGGTCCCCCTGGTCTTTTTCTGCCCTTTCTCCCACTTTCCCACCTTGCTGTTTGTGGGGTGTAGCCTGGGTTCCCTCCTCTCACCTAGATCGCTGTGGCTGACTCCTCGCTCTGCCCTGGTCCCCCTGGCCCCTGTGTTTACAGAGTAGAATTGCTCCATGGGGTTTTCTTGGCTGTAAACTTTATAAAAGCACATCACCAGTCCTTTCTTCAGCAGTGCCTCTGAGTGAGTTTGCACCAACCTTAGGTTAGTAGAGGAGCACAAACCCTTTGAGCCACCCAGGATGTACCTCCAACATACCAAATGAGAATTTCAACAGGTTGACTCTAGGCTTTGGTATATTTTAATTCCATTTACTCCAATGAACCGGTTCAGTTGAGAACTACTTGTTCATACTTTACATAGCAACCCCTCCTTGGATTTCCGAGGAAGTATCAAGAGCTTTGGTGATGTAGTGCCTAGGGCATTTGACTGCTAACCAGAAGGCTGGTGGGTCAAACCCACCAGCCACTCCTTGGAAAGACGGTTGGGCAATCTACTTCCATAGTGATACAGCCTCAGAAACCCAAGGAGGGCTCCTTATGAGTCCGATCTGACTCATCGACAGTGAGCCATAGTCCATCGCTATGGAAGTAGCAAACCTATTGCTATCAAGTTGATTCTGACTCATAGTGACTCTACAGGACAGAGTAGAACTACCCCACAGGGTTTCCAAAGCTGTAATCTTTACAGAAGCTGCCTGCCACATCTTTCTCCCTTAGAGTGTCTGGTAGGTATGGACCTTTTGGTTAAACCAACCAAACCAAACTCACTGAAGTAGAGTTGGATCTGACTTATAAGCAAGCCCTCCTTGGGTTCCCAAGGTGGTATCACTACAGAAGTAGATTGCCCAATCTTCCTTCTGAGGAGGTGGCTGGTGGGTTTGAACCACCAGCCTTCTGGTTAGCAGTCAAATGCCTTAGGCACTATGCTACCAGAGCTCCCATATATTTTACAACTAATGTTATAAAATAATGAGAAAAAAATGTTCCAGTTAGGGTTAGATCCCATTTTCCTTCTCTTATTTTTACTGGAGTTACCTTCAGCTCCAGGTCTGGGATGAGACATCTTTTCATGCTTTAACCTGAGCAAATGTTGAAAACTAAGATGACTTGCTCTAATCTTTCTTTGGTCTGCTAAGTCAATCTAGTGATAATAGCAGTGCGCAGCACTGAACAAATGACGTTGCTTCTCTGAGTCAGTTCCATCATTGATGAGATGAGTCATGTCCACTTTTATTTATTTAAGATTTAAGAGCAAATTGGATAATAGTTGGGTTTTTGAACTTGTCATCTCAGCCAAATTTCAATTTTTGTAATTATAATGTTTACCTCATTTTCTCATGTTGTTTCTGGGTTGTGCTATTTTTTTCTTTATATCTTTCCTTCTTTTGTTATTAATTGCACTCAAAGCTTCCTGTTCTCAGCTGTGTGTGTATTGGGAAATCATAATGGATTCATTTTGGATACAAATAGACATAACAGTTCTAAATGATATATTTTTTCCGTTTCAGATTTTTTAAAAAAATGAAAATAAATAGGAAACCTATCAGAGATAGATAAAGTTTATAAAACTCTTTTGATGTTGTTGTTGCTAAGTGCTGCCCAGTGGGCTCCAACTCACAGTGACCTCATGTTCAACAGAATGATGGTCCTGCACCATCCTCAAAATCTTTGCTATCCTTGAGCTCATCGTTGAAGTTGCTATATCAATCCATCACTTTGATGTCTTCTGCTTTTTTGCTGACTCTCTACTTCATCAAATATAGTATCCTTCTCCAGGGACTGGTCCTTTCTAACAATATGACCAAAATACAAGAGACAAAGTCTGGTGATTCTCACTTCTAATGAGCATTCTGACTATACTTCTTCCAAGATAGATTTGTTCATTCTTCTGGCAGTCCATGATTTACAGTATCCTCCACCAACACCAGAATTCAAAGGCATCAATTCTTCTTCAGTCTTCCTTATTCATTGTTCAGTTTTCATATGCTTATGAGGTAATTCAGAATACCATGGCTTGAGTCAGGCACATCACAGTCTTTAGAGTGACATCTTTGCTCTTTAACACTTCAAAGAGGTCTTTTGCAGCAGATTTTCCCAGTGCAATATGTGATCTGATTTCTTGACCGCTGCTTCCATGAGCCTTAGTTGTAGATCCAAGCAAAATGAAATTCCTGACAACTTCAATCTTTTCTCCATATATCATAATGTTGCTTATTGGTACAGTTCTGAGGAATTTCTTTTCTTTTCCTTTTTCTTTTTTTTTTTTTTTTTTTTTTTTTTTTTATGCTGTGGTATTATCTATTCTGAAGACTGTAATCTTTGATCTTCATCAGTAAGTCCTTCAAGTCACCTTCACTTTCAGCAAGCAAGGTTGTGTCATCTGCATCTCAGAGGTCGTCTTCCTCCAAACCTGATGCCATGTTTATCTTTATATAGGCCATCTTCTCACATTATTTGCTCAACATGTATATCAAATAAGTATGGTGAGTGGATACAACCCTGACATGTACTTTTCCTCATTTTAAGCCATGCAGTATCCCTTTGTTCTGTTTGAATGACTGCCTCTTGGTCCACGTACATGTTCTTCATGAGCACAATTAAGTGTTCTGGAATTGCCATTCTTTGCAATGCTATCCACAATTTGTTATGATCCACACTTTAAAGAGTTGGATGCCTTTGCATAGTCAATAAAATACAAAGAAACATCTTTCTGTTATTCTTTGCTTTCAGCCAGGATCCATCTGACATCAGCAATGATAGCCCACATTCCACACCTTCTCCTGAATCTGGCTTGAATTTCTGGCGTTTCTCTATCAATGTATTGCTGCAACTATTTTTGAATTATTTCATCAAAATTTTACTATGTGTGTTATTAAAGATACTGTTTGATAATTTCTGCATTCTTTTGGATCACCTTTCTTTGGAATGGACACAAATATGGATCTCTTCCAGTCAGTTGCCCAGAAAGTTTATCTTCCAAATATCTTGGCATAGACAAGTGAGTGCTTCCATATTTGCATCCATTTTTTGGAACATCTCAATGGATATTCCACTAATTCCTAGGGCCTTGTTTTGTTTTTTTTTTTTTTTTGCCAGCTCCTTCAATATAGCTGGACTTCTTCCTTCAGTATCATCAGTTCTTGATCATATGCTACCTGCTGAAATGGTTAAACATCAACCAATTATTTTTTTTACAGTGGCTCTGTATATTCCTCCCATCTTCTTTTGATACTTCCTGTATTGTTCAATATTTTGCCCGTAGAATCCTTCAATATTGCAATTCAAGGCTTGAATTTTTTCTTCAGTTCTCTCAGCTTGAGAAATGCCAAGTGTGTTCTTCCCTTTTGGTTTTCTAATTCCAGGTCTTTGCACATTTCATTATAATACTTTACTTTGTCTACTGGCACCACCCTCTGAAATCTTCTGTTCAGCTCTTTCATTTCATCATTTCTTCCATTCATTTTACCATCTCTTCATCCAAGAGCAAATTTCAGAGTCCATTCTGACATCCATTTTGGTCTTTTCTTCTTTCCACGTCTGTTTTTATGTATGATGTTCTTGGTGTCATCTTATAACTCATCTGGTCTTCAGTCATTGGTATTCATTGTGTCAAATCTATTCAGATGGACTCTAAATTCAGGTGGGATATAATCAAGATCATATTTTGGCTCTCATGGTCTTGTTTCAGTTTTCTTCAGCTTCAACTTGAACTTGCATATGAATAATTGATGGTCTGTTCTGTAGTCAGCTCCTAGCATTGTTCTGACTGATGATACTGAGCTTCTTCATAGTCTCTTTCCACAGATGCAGTCAATTTGATTCCTGTGTATTCCATCTGGTACTGTCCCTGGGTATAGTCACTGTTTATGTTGTTGCAAAAGGGTATTTACAGTGAATAAGTCATTAGTCTTGCAAACTTTTATCATGTGGTCTCCAGCAGCATTTCTGTCACCAAAGCTGTATTTTCTAACTACTGATGCTTCTTTGTTTCACACTCCAACCACCATTACAAAGAACTTTCACTTGTTATCTACTTTTTTACTCCCTCTAAGGAAGTCAGGAAAGATATTTTCATCTTTGATAGATAAATAAATTGCACTGAGATTAATATTCTAGTAAATGTTTGACAATAATTTCTGTGAGGAAACGCATACACACATGCATACACACACAAAGCATGAGTAGTTTACAATATTAAAATAAATATTATTCTTTATTGTAAATTCCATATAGCTTACTTGATTTTCACAGATACTGCAATTGATTTTTTCCAAACTTTTTCATCCATAGTCAATGTATGGGTGCAATTGATAAATGAGTATAGTTCCAATATGCATGTAGATTAATATTTTCATACATTAATGGGTAAAATGAAAGTGAAACAACAAAGGTACATGTCAAATTCATTTGCCAATGATTTAGATAACTTCTTTATTGACTCAAATAATTGCTTTCAAATTCTGGAAGAAGATTCCCTCCATTTTCAGCACTATTCTCAATATAATTGTTACAGACATGACACATTTTTAATTGTTATCTGCATCATTAACCTTTCTTTCATTACTTTCTTAAGTCTAGGCAATTACCAACAAATTCAGCACTAATTTGTAGCATTTGCTCACTTCCATGGTATAAGTCCTCCTATTATGATTGATTTTGAGTTACCAATGTGACAACACTGAGTGCAGAGTTGAGAATAGATGTGTGGTAACACATTATATAGTATATATTTCCAAAATGCAGACAAAAAAAGAAGTAAAGAGTCTTAAGTGCATAGATTACAATGAAATGTAATAACATAAATGGGAAGTGGTAAGTTTTGAGCATTTATTACATTTATTTTGAACATAATTTATTTTATTATAAATTATAATTTTATTAGAATTTTTTAATAGTGGGTATTGAAAAACAGCTATTGAACAACTGGTTTACAAGATTCCTGAGTACTTCAGGATCTACTATAAGACAGCTCTGACACACTACCATCTTATTACATAATTTAAGAAGGTCCAGCATAAAACATATACAACAATACCCAATGTTTAATTATGTGAGCCACGTTTCCTTTAAGCTGGTCACCCTGGACCTCTCCATCCCTACCTTCTCTTGGCATGACCATTTTTGACCCTGTCTCTTTGTAGAATATGACTCTTTCTCTGTTTTTTCATTTATGGGTCGGTCTATCTTTTACCAGACACCTCACCTCATATTTGGTTTAGGTGTTATGTGTCCCTAGCTTGATTTTTAACTATTCTCAAATAATAAGAAATAGATTTGCTTCCATTTCAAATGCAATCTCTAATTCGGGAGCATGCATTCTCTCCTTTCTCCCAAAACTTTCAGTGGACACAAAACTTAACAAGAAGGATTCAGACACCCAAGTTACATGGCTAGTATTATCAGCTTTAAACTCAAAACTTTATTTACATTTGATTCAATGTTTAGTACTCTTTTTAAAGAACTATATTCTTTAAAATAAGAAGGAGTTAACCAACAGAAGAGAAGCTCTGGTAGCATAGTGCCTAAGGCATTTGACTGCTAACCAGAAAGCTGGTGGTTCAAACCCACCAGCCATTCCTTGGAAGGAAGATGGTTGCCCCTCTTTCTCTCCCTAAGGAGCTCTAGTGGTGTAATGGTTAAGGCATTTGGCTGCTAGCCAAATGTTGATGGTTTGAACCTTGGAAAACCAGTGGGAGTGGCTATGAGTCAAAATCGACTCAGTGACAGTTAGTTTGGGTTTTTGTTTTTGTTTTGTTTGAGTTCATTTCTCTCCCTGTACCAAACGAAACCAAACTCACTGCTATTGAGTCGATTCCAACTCATAGTAACCCTCACTGGGTTTTCAAGGAAGTGAATCTTTATGGAAGTAAATTGCCTCATCTTCCTTCCACAGAGCAGTTGGTGAGTTTGAAGCACCAAACTTCTGATTAGTAGTCAAGTGCCTTAGGTATTGTACCACCAGAGCTCCTTCTCCCTACACCAAGCTGGTGGAAATTATTGATGAAGACCCAAAAGTAAAGACAAAGAAAGGATATTTAGCCCCCAGGAAATACTCACATACATAATACAAATATGATCTTAATAGTTATGTCCCTAAAAATGTTTTCTTGATATCAAGATATATTTGCAATTGTGTTTTAATATAATAATATTTTGTTCATCTTCAGCTATGATTTATATTTTTAAAACCTTTGAAAATGGCACATTACCAAATTATAGAATATTTAATTAAGATCAGTAATTCATATACTGAATCACAGTAAGTTTTACATATAGGAAGCCTTTGAAGGAAAAGAAGAGTAATATTAATTAAATACAGACAGAAATATTTTAAGCCTCTGCTAAGGAGCTCTGGTAGCATAGTGCCTAAGGCACTTGACTGCTAACCAGAAGGCCGGTGGTTCAAACCCACCAGCCACTCCTTGGAAGGAAGGTTGGGCAATCTACTTCTGTAGTGATACTGCCTTGGCAACCCAAGGAGGGGTCGCTATGAGTTGGGGCCGACTTGACAGCACATAACAACAACTGCTATGGAGTGACTTGGGAGCTCTAGTGGTGTAGTGCCTAAGACATTTGACTGCTAACCAGAAGGCTGGCAGTTCAAACTTACCAGCCACTCCTCAGAAGGAAGATTGGGCAATCTACTTTCGTAGTGATACCACTTTGGAAGCCCAATGTGGTGTTGCTATGAGTTGGATCCAACTCAATGGCAGTGAGTTTGGATTTTTTTTTTTTTTTTTTTTTTGATCGATTGAGTTGTGTCCCCTCCCATCAAATATGTGTTGAATTCCTGGCCCTGCCCTGTACATGAGGAAGTGCTCCAAGTTTGGAAACAGGGCTTGTCTATTGTGTTAATGAGTTCTGAGGAACTGAGTTTAATTCTCCTGGAATCCAAGTTGCTGGGGTCCCACTCAGGCCATTACCTTGAGATTCTCTTTTGAACCTTGCTTGAGCCTTGAGAAAACTAGTTTCCTAAAATTACCAAGTCACCTTTAAGTCAAACAATAGCTTGTTGTTGCTGTTATATGCCATTAAGTCGGACCCGACTCATAGCGACCCCTCCTTGGGTTTCCGAGGCAGTATCACTATGGAAGTAGATTGTCCAGTCTTCCTTCCAAGGAGTGGCTGGTGGGTTTGAACCACCAGCCTTCTGGTTAGCAGTCAAGTGCCTTAGGCCCTACACTACCAGAGCTACCAAACAATAGCCTAGTAAGATTGATTTGCTTTAGGCATTGGGCTCTTTTGAAGAATTGTCTATGTGCAGTCGATTTCAAGAAACAGAAACTCCAAGGTCAAGCTATACACTGTGTTTTAGTGTAAATTGTTATTATGATAACACTGTTCTGTCCGTTTTTCCATGGCAATTGACATCATAGGGTATAAGAATCTTTGGAAGTTCTCTCATCTTCAAAACATTTTTTGGAGCTCTGGTCACGTAGTGCCTAAGGCATTTGACTGCTAACCTGGAGGCTGGTGGTTCAAACCCACCAGCCACTCCTTGGAAGGAAGACTGGGCAATCTACTTCCATACAGATACTGCCTTGGGAACCCAAGGAGGGGTCGCTATTAGTGGAATCAACTCTATGGCAGTGAATTTGGTTTTTTTCAGTCAAAATGTTACCCTGTTTTGCAAATCACATATTAAATAAAATTCCACCAGTTTTTATTATTGGCTTAATATGATTTTTGTTTTTACAGGTTATACCAGTGTAGGGTGGATTCCAAATCTAATCATTTCTAAGTTATCAGAAGACCAGAATAGACACACAGACATACATATGGGGAAGATAGACACCAAGGAACTCCCAGGAATCCTCAGGCCACCAACAAGGGAGGACTTCTCTAGAGCCACACACTGTATTCAGACCTTTAGCTTCCTGAAAATAAATTTCTGTTCTTAAAAGCTACCTTCTTATGGTATTTTTGTTATAAAACATTTGATAACTAAGACAACCTCCCACTGTCACAAGATGAAAGTCAGAAAACAAAATAAAATGTAATTTGAACAGATATAATCAAGAATAATGTTTCTTTAGTAATGTCTACACAAATAAAAATATAAATTCTTTAATAATGGAAATAAGTATTGTGTGAACTCTACTATTCCTTGACATGAATTAGCTGCTTGATTTTAGTGTCTAAGTTATGTGCTATATTAATTTCTTAGAACTGCCGTAACAAAGTACCACAAACTGGGTGGCTTAAAACAATAGAAATTTATTCTCTCACAGTTTTGGAAGATAGAAGTCTGAAATCATGGAGTTAGCAGAGCCATGCTTCCTCTGAAGGCTCTAGAGAAGAAACTTTCCTTGGCTCTTCTGAGTTTCTGGAGGTTGTTGCCAATCCTTTGCATTCTTTGGCCTGTAGCTACATCACTTCAATCTCTACCTCTATTGTCACATGACACATCCCTGTGTCTCCTCTGTATCTCTGTGCCTGAATCTTCCTTTCTTTCTTCCTTTAAAGACACTAGTCATTGGATTTGGGAACCACCCTAATTCAGTATGATCTCATCTTAACTTGAGTAAATCTGCAACAATCCTGTTTTCAAACGAAGTACCATTTACATGCACCAAGATTAGGAATTGAACATATTTTTTTGAGGGATGCAATTCAACACACTTCACCTGTCTTGTAAAATGAACATAACTGCATTCATCTCACATTAAACAAAGATTCCTAATAAGAAATGGAGGTTGGACTGAATAAAAACTTAAAATACAACTTATAAGTTGAAGATCATTTTAGCAACATTTGAAAACATTGACTTGGAATGAAATGTTCCAGTGAGGATCTTACAGAACTGAAATGAACTCAGTGCTCTTTACAACTATGTTCAAAACCTGGCAAACATAGGCACATTTATAATTCTTGATAGCTGCTGCTCCTTTGTGAGCCTAAGGAATTAGGAAAAATAGTAAATGGTCAAGAAATATACATACTTTAATATTAAATAAGTATCTTAAAGCCCCTGGCTGCATTTTCCTATTAAGAAATTACTTTTAAAGATTTCTTGCTTTTTCTACATTTATGTTTTGGTCCTATTCATCAAGATTTAGAAAATATTACCTTTACTTGACAGAAAAAAAAACCCACTGCCGTGGAGTCGGACCCGACTCATAGCGACCCCTCCTTGGGTTTCCGAGGCAGTATCTCTACGGACCTTCCAAGCAGTGGCTGGTGGGTTTGAACCACCAGCCTTCTGGTTAGCAGTCAAGTGCCTTAGGCATTACACTACCAGAGATCCTTTACTTGACAGTTGTTGTTGCTGTTGTTATGTGCCATCAAGTCGGACCCGACTCATAGCGACCCCTCCTTGGGTTGCTGAAGCAGTATCACTACGGAAGTAGATTGCCCCATCTCCCTTCCAAGGAGTGGCTGGTGGGTTTGAACAGCCAGCCTTCTGGTTAGCAGTCAAGTGCCTTAGGCACTATGCTACCAGAGCTCCTTAGTTGACAGAGTATGTGTATATTTAGAGTATCGTTCTTTTTACGCAACGTTTGTGGTTTTACTCTTGCTCTAGAAATTGCCTACAACCCAGTTTTAAAGATTATTCCCCAAATTTACCTTCTTACTTTCCTGTTCATATCCTAGAATAAGTCAGTCCTTCATAAGAGTATTATTTACTTGTGGTTTTGTTTTGTTTTTTAAGTTAGTATCTCAATATTCAGGCCTACTTTGGCTTTCTAGCAGGTTAGTAAATCAGTACTCATTTTTCCTTCTAAGCCATTCCATTTTTTAAAATTGTTTTTCCTTGTTATACTTGTTATACTTTTTCTTATATTTGAATTGTAAACTTGCTACTCTACAGCAACCTTACAATCCATAAGAAGGCAATTACTCTTTACAAAGCAAGAAGAAAGAGCCAGCTTGAATGAAAAGGAGTACACAAAAAGCTGCTAAGAGTTGGAATGCTAGCCGATGTTGTTGTTAGGTGTCGTCCAGTCAGCTCTGACTCTGGTAGCTGACTGATTAATGCTAGTCAATCTATGCCTGCATATCTATATAATTGGAATGTTTAAAACATTTGATTTGGGTTTAAGATATATAGGATCTAAAGTGTTCTTCCAATTGTCTTCTGGAATGAATTACAGTTTTTAATTTTGTTTTGAATCTACATTAGTCATCTCATCTCAGTTTTCTGGGAGCAACACTTCTATATTCTAAAGCATCAATGCCAATGAGTAAGTCACTAGCCATGCATGGCTATGTAAATTTAAACTCAAGTTCATTAACATAAAATAAAATATAAAATAGTCCCTCAGTCTCACTAACTACAAATACTCAATAGCCATATGTAACTAGTGTCTACTTCACTGGACAGTACAAATATAAAATATATCCAACATTTCCACTGTAAAAAATTCTATCAGAACTGCTCTTTAGCATCTACGCTTGAAAGCTCATTTTAATACATGATACACTTTTATTTTTCTTCTCATCTTCGACTGCCAAAAGCAAGGTGTTTTAAAGAAGAAATCAGAGACTCATGACTCAAATTCCATCCTCCCCAATTCCTACCCAAATATTTTTAGTGCCAACCCAAATTTGGGAGGCTTCAGTCTGGTGTAAAGCTTCTACAAAACATTTGTTCTTATATATGATAATCCCATCAGAACCAGTATTGCCATTGCTCATTTCTGCTATGGAAGACTCGTAGAAGATAAGATCAGTTTTAAAGATGATTAGCCCCATATCCCAGGAGACTTCAGTAATTTTAGATACTCAGAAATAGTCATTACTCTAACCTCTGTGCCAGAAGATGAGCTCCTCAAGATGACATTCAAAACATGACTGGGGAAGATCTCCTCAAAGTAGAGGGAACCTTCATGATGTAGATGGAGTAAAGCTTCTGAGACTTTCATTTGCAGAGGTAGCATGACTCAAAATGAGAGGAAACAACTGCAAACATCCATTAATAACCAGAATGTGAGTTGTACACAGTATGAATCAGGTAAATTTGAAGTTGTCAAAAATGAAATGGAACACTTGAAGGGAGATTCCTATGCATTACTGAGCTGAATGGACCGGTATTGGCCATTTTGAAACAGACAGCCATATGATCTACTATGCCAGGAACGACAAATAGAACAGTAATGGTGTTGCACTTATCATCAAAAAGAACACTTCAAGACCTATCCTAAAGTAAAATGTTGTCAGTGATAGGATGATATCCATATACCTACAAGGAAGACCAGATAATGCTATTATTCAAATTTATGCACTAACTACTAAAGCCAAAGATGAAGAAATTGAAGATTTTTACCAACTTCTGCAGTCTGAAATTGATCAAACACACAATCAAGACGCATTGATAATTGCTGGTGATTAGAATGGGAGAGTTGCAAAGAAAGAAGGATGTTGTTGTTGTTCTTAGGCGCCATCAAGTTGGTTCTCACTTGTAGAGACTTATGTACAACAGAATGAAACACTGCCTGGTCCTGTGCCAGCCCCAAAATCCTTGCTATACTTGAGCCCATAGAAGCAGCCACTGTGTCCATCCATCTCATTGAGAGCCTTTCCCTTTTTCTTTAACCCTCCTCCTTACCAAGCATGATAACCTTCTCCAGGGAATGGTCTATTCTGACCACATGACCAAAATAGGTGAGACACAGTCTGGCCATTCTTGCTTCCAAGGAGCATTCCGACTGCACTTCTTCCAGGACAGATTTGTTAGTTCTTAAGATAGTCCATGGTACTTTCAGTTTTCTTTGCCAACACCACAACTCAAAAGCATCAACTCTTTTTCAGTCTTCCTTATTCATTATCTGGCTTTCACACACATATGAGATGATTGAAAATACTATGGTTTGTATTAGGTGCACCTTAGTTTTCAAAAAGACATCTTTGCTCTTCAGCACTCAAAAGAGGTCTTTTTCAGCAGATTTGCCCAATGCAATACCTTGTGTGATATCTTGACTGTTGCTTCCATTGGTGTTGATTGTAGAACCTAGTAATATGAAATCATTGACAACTTCAATCTTTTCTCCATTTATCATAATGCTGAGTGTTGGTCCATTTGTGAGGACTTTTGTTTTCTTTATGTTAAGGTGTAATCCATACTATTGTCTTTAATCTTTATCAGTAAGTGCTTCAAGTCATCCTCACTTTCAGCAAGCAAAGTTGTGTCATCTGCATATCACAGGTTGTTAATGAGTCTTCCTCCAATCCTGATGCCACACTCTACTTCATATAGTCCAGCCTCTCAGATTATTTGCTCAGCATACAGATTGAATAAGTATGGTGGAAGGATACAACCCTGATGCACTCCCTTCCTGATTTTAAACCATGCAGTATCCCCTTATTCTCTTTGAATGACAGCCTCCTGGTCTATGTGTAGGTTCCTCATGAGCACAATTAACTGTTCTGGAAATCCCATCCTTCTCAATGTTATCCATAATTTATTGTGATCCACACAATCAAATGCTTTTGCATAGTCAATAAAACACAAGTAAACATCTTTCTGGTATTCTTTGTTTTCAGCCAAGATCCATCTGACATCAGCAATGATATCCCTTATTCCAAGCCTCTTCTGAATCCAGCTTGCATTTCTGGAAGTTCCCAATCAACATACTATCTGCAACTGTATATTTAATTATCCAAAATAAGGCTCCAGAAATTGGCAGAATACCAACTGAGATATTTCAACAAATAGATGCAATGCTGGGAGTGCTCACTCACCTATGCCAAGAAATTTGTAAAACAGCATAAATTATTGAACAATATTATCAATATCACATGCAAGTAAAATTACGTAAAATATAATTCAAAAATGGTTGCAGCAATACATCTACAAGGAACTGTCAGAAATTCAAGCCAGATTCAGATGTGAAAGATATCATTGGTGACGTCAGATGGATCTTGGCTGGAAGCAGAGACTATTAGAAAGATGTTTACCTGTGCTTTATGGACTACACAAAGGCATTCATCTGTGTGGATTATAACAAATTGTGCATGTATAATATAGCAAAGAATGGGAATGCTAGAACACTTAACTGTACTCATGCAGAACCTGTGCATAGATCAAGAAGCTGTTGTTCAAACAACAAGGGTTTTATTCTTTCACCAAATTATTCTATCTATATGCTGAGCAAATAATCTGAGAAACTAGACTATATGAAGAAGAATGCAGAATCAAGATTAAAAGACGGCTTATTAACAATCTGCAATACACAGATAATGCAACCTTGCTTGCTGAAGGTGAATATGACTTGAAGCACTTACTGATAAAGATCAAAGACTACAGTCTTCAGAATTGATTACATTTTAACACGAAGAAAACAAAAATCCCTACAACTGAACCAATAAACACCATCATGATAAACAAAGAAAATTTTGAAGTTGTCAAAGATTTCATTTTACTTGGATCCACAATCAACATCCATGGAAGCAGTAGTAAAGAAATCAAACGATGTGTTGCATTGGGAAAATCTGATGCAACAGGCCTCTTTAAAGTGTTAAAAATCAAAGATTTCACCTTGATGTCTAAGGTGCCTCTGACCCAAGTCATAGTGTTTTCAATTGCCACATAGACATGCGAAAGCTAGACAATGAACAAGGATGACTAAAGAAGAATTGGTGCCTTTGAATTATGGTGTTAAAGAAGAATATTGGGTACAGGGACTGCCAGGAGAACAAACAAATCTGTCTTGGAAGACATCCAGCCAGAATGCTCCTTATAAGCAAGAATGTAAGACTTCGCTCACGTAATTTGAACTTGTTTTCTAGAGTGACCATTGCCTGGAGAAGGATACGTTCCTTGGTACAGAGAGGATCAGCAAAAAAGAGGAGGACCCTTAACAAGATGGATTGATACAGTGGCTGCAACAATGTGCTCAAACACAGCAACCATTGTGAGGATGTGGCAGGATTGGACAGTGTTTCAATCTGTTGTACACAGGGTCTCTATGAGTTGGAACCTATTTGACAGCCCCTAACAACAACACCGAACTTTGCACTTTGACATAGGTACTGGTGAAGCAAATAGGCTTTGGTTTTGAATAATATTTCTTATGCGTGAGGTGTTCCTAAGTATTTTATATAGTTAGAAACTGAAAATGTAGAAGCAATGAGAAAATTGTAGAGCTTTGATTTCCTAGTAATAGCTATTTATAAATTTGTTTTTTATATTTAGTTTACTGGAAATGAAATCCCACCTGAGGCTTCTGGAAAATGCCTGGAGCTTTTTCAATCTTCACAATTTTCTAGACCTGTGAACTCTCAGCACTCAGAGTACAAGGGACATCATTTCAAACTCAGGCAGCATTTAATGCTGCAGTCTTGAAACATAATTTCTTCTTCTTTAGGATACCTCAGTTTTTTCTCTTAAGGCCTTCAGTTGACTGGATGAGGCCCACTCACAGTATCAAGGGCAATCTCTTTTACTTAAAGTCAATTGATTACAAATGTTAACCATAGCCACAAAATACCTTCACAGCAGCACCTAGTTTAGTGTTTGATTAAATCAATGAGCACTATCTCCTAGCCAAATTGACACATAAAATTAACCATCATAGTCCATTCTTTGTCAACTTTGCATGCATACACATCTCCTCAAACCATACTTAATCTATAAACAAAACCAAACCCAAACTCACTGCCATCGAGTCAATTCCAACTCATAGCTAACCCCATTGACTAAGGCTGTAAATCTTTATGGAAGTGGACTGCCTCATCTTTCTTCTCAGAGCAGCTGTTGGGTTTGAATCACTGACTTTTTTGTTAGCAGCCAAATGCTTAACCACTACACCACAATAACAAATTCATACCTCTCTCTAAAATCATACAACTATCCTGTATACAACCAAAAATGTGCTAATATTTTCCCCAGAAGAGGATGCAAAGTCCTTGATATCATCTGATGTAAAACTGTTAATACACCTTAATAAACTCACAACAATTATAGTCCTCATTTCTGCAACTGGTCCATGCTTGTAGCCAGGATTTATAGCTATCTTCTTCCATTACCAATTCTATATTCCCTTTGCCCACAAAGCACCTCATCTGGTCATGGTTCTTTGCCTGACAGGTTTGGCTATTAATAATCTTGCCTGAGTTGGGTTGTTGTAGTTTTCCATTGAGTTTGATCACAGGGCATGGTATATAATCAAGTAAACACATAAAACTAACCATTACGGGCAGTTTCCTAAATAATTCAACACAAATGTATCATAAAACCCTGCTATTCCATTCCTAGAATTCTACCTGAGAGAAATGAAAATGTGTTCATACAAAGACATGTACAAGAATGATCATAGCAGCATTATTAACAATAGCCAAAAACTGGAAAGAATGCAGATATCCATCAAGTAAAGAATGGATAAGCATGTGACATATCCATGCAATGGGATTCAATCCAGCAATAAAAAGAATAACTACTGATACAAGCTACCACATATGTGAACCTCCCAAATATTGTGCTAGGTAAGAGATTGGTTGTTGTTGTTATGTGCCGTCGAGTCAGCCCTGACTCATAGCGACCCCTCCTTGGGTTTCCGAGGCAGTATCACTACGGAAGTA
>NW_006921696.1:7612481-7627203 GCF_000298275.1 Orycteropus afer afer
AGGAGTAGCTGGTGGGTTTGAACCACCAGCCTTCTGGTTAGCAGTCAAGTGCCTTAGCCACTATGCTACCAGAGCTCCCCTCAAAAGACTGCATATTGTATGATGCCACTTGTATGAAATGTCTATAAAAGAAAAATGTACAGAGACAGAAAGCAGATCAGTGATTACCAGGGGCTCGGAATGGGAACAGGGATTAAGTGAAAATAGGTATGAGGGAACTTTTCATGTCATGAAAATGTGCTAAACAGCATTGTTGTGCTGATAGTACAAATACATATATTTATTAGAAATCATTGTACATTTACAATAGGTGAATTAAGTGGTATGTAAATTATACCTTAAGAAAACTGTTTTCAAAAATAAAAATTTGCTGAGAAGAGCAAAAAGATGGTCTAGCTCAGAATGCACCTCTCCACGTTGACTTACACAAACATATATTTAAACACAAAACAACTTTTACTTAAAAATCTTTCTTTTAATACTTCATGCTTTTTCAAGAGCCATGCTATTAAATATTCATTGAATAATGATCCAACATATTTCCTCCATACACATTTTAAAACTGTCTCCCACTTCCAATTCACATCATTTTACTTTCTGAACTCACCTGCTACCCTCATCCTGTGTATTTTATTGGTCGTTATCCTCTGTTGGAGTTTTGAAAATTCTCAGTACTACCAGAGCTTGTTCTTGTTAAGTGCTATTGCTTCTGACTCATAGCGACCCTATCATCTACAACAGAAAGAAAAACTACCTGGTCTGTGCCATCCTCACAATTGTTGCTATGTTTGAAAACGCCATTGTTGCAGCCACTGTGTCAATCTGTCAATCCATCTTGTTGATGGTCTTCCCTTTTTCATTGACCCTCTAATTTACTAATCATGATATTATCTGCCAGGAACTGGTCCCTTCTGATAACATGACCAAAGTACAAGAGACAAAGTATCATCATCCTCACTTCTAAGGAGAATTCTCACTGTACTTCTTCCAACACAGATTTGTTCATTCTTCTGCAGTCCATGGTTTATTCAACATTCAACACCACAATTCAAATGCATCAATTCTTCTATGGTCTTCCTTATTCACTGTCCAGCTTTCACATGTATATGAGGCTATTGAAAATACTACCACACATCTGTCAGTTTGTTGTACGGTGGTGGCTTACATGTTGCTGTGATGCTGGAAACTATGCCACATGTATTTCAAATACCAACAGGGTCACCCATGGTGGACAGGTTTTAGCAATATTTCCAGACTAAGACAGACTAAAGCTTAAACCAAAATAAAACAAACTCATTGTCATAAAGTTGGTTCCAACTCATAACGACCCCCATTGGGTTTCCAAGGCTGTAAATCTTTACCAAAGCAAACTGTCTCATCTTTCCTCTGCGAGCAGCTGGTGGATTTGAACCACTGACCCTTAGGTTAACAGCCAAATGCCTTAAACACTATACCACTGAGCTTAGAGCTTTCAATAATAGCTAGTATATCATTAACTTCTAAGTTTTTACACATCTAATTTATTTACTCTTCTTCACCTTATTCTATTTAATTCTCAGAATAGACGTATGAAGTGGAGGATTATTGCTATCCTTATATTAGGATAAAGGAACCCTGTGGCACAGTGGTTAAACGCTCTTCTGCTAACCCAAAGGTCAGTGGTTAGAACTCACGAACCACTCTGAGGGAGAAAGATACGGCAGTCTGCTTCTGTAAAGACTCTCCAAACTCCATTACCATGGAGTCAAAGTTCAACTCATAGTGACCCTATAGGACAGAGTGGAACTGCCCTATAGTGTTTCCAAGGAAACAAACTGCTTCATCTTTTTCCTGTAGAATGGCTTATAGGTTCATGAATTCAAACCACCAACCTTTTGATTAGCGGGCAAGCTTAACCACAGTGTCTCCTGGATTCCTTCTGTAAAGATTACAGCCTTGGAAACCTTTTGCAACAATTCTTTGTCCGAGAGGGTTGCTATGAGTCAAAATTGATGTGATGGCAATGGGTTTGTTTTTGTGGTACTTAAGGTTGTATATCAACTTGGCTGGGCCTGGTTGAGTGGCTGGGCAGCTAGATGCAGTAATTCCCCATGGTGAGATTGGTAATTAACTCCATGGTGGAATCTACTAGAGCAGCTGACTAACTGCTTTACGGATGTGGGCTATTTCCAGTATATAAGAAGTAGCTTTGAGGAAGGTCTCCAGCTTTTTGGCATGATTGAATCCTGCATGTAGCCAAGTTGTTGTTCAGCGGCCTGTCATGCCCTGCCAATCTTAGGACTAAAATTAGTGGCCTGCCATGTTGTTCGGTAATATTGGCACCATGCCTTTTCACTTATCGACCTTGGGTTTGTCAGCCTCAGCATCCAGCAGCTGCCTGACTGAAGAAAAGCCTCCACCTTCAGTGGACCGGGAACAAGAGGTAGAGCTGAAGCCAAGGGTTGCGGGGCTTTTACCTAGCCCCTAGAGCCTGGCACTTTGAACTTAGACTTCTAACCTCCAAAAACTGTTAGAATAAATTCCTGTTTCTTCAAGCCATCCCATTTGTGGTATCTTCTGTTAGAGCAGCACTAAGTAACCAAAACAGGGCTTATGTTATGAAAAGAAAACTGAGGCATAGAGAAGTTGCCAAAAGTTATCATCTCTAAAGTTATAAAAATAAGATTTATCTCCAGAGCCCAAAGCCTTAATCCCTGAAGTACATGCCTCTCAGGAACAGTGCAAGAGAGAAAGTGTTTTGCATTTGTCTTCCATTATTATTACAATAGGTTTGTTGATTCTTGTATGTTTAGAAAAGGCTCTCTAAAGCAGGAATGTTCTATTAAGTGTATTACTGCCTTTTCCCTCCAGCTTCCTTAAGTCAAAACGTATGAAATACGTGCACATACTATATGAATTTTTATCCATTCATCCAAAAGAGCATTTGTTTCTGAAATACCAGTTACTGGGGAAAATTATAAATACACATATAAACAGTATGACTACACGCACACATAAAAATTTGACTTCTTGGTAGAACTTATAATTTATTCCTAATAAAGAATCTCTGTATTCTCATTGTTTAATCCTGACATGTATTTAAGGAATAGCAACTTGACCTGTGTTATAGTTGGAGCTGTGTGTCAATTTGGCTGGACCACAATCCTGTGTGGTTTAAGCAGTTATGTTTTGAGTAGCCAATCTATGAAAGGGAGTTTCCCTAGAGGTGTGGCCTGCTTCCAGTATATTTATGGACATCCTGAGAAAAGAGACATTCTTCTGTGGATTGGGATTCTGTTGTGCTGCCTACAACTGTCCATGAGTGAACAATCCACCATTCAGCCTGGAGAGCTTGGATTCGTCATTCATTGGAGTCAGCAGCCCGTATTCTGCCTGCCAGCCTTGAGCTCGTCAGCCCCTGCAGCTGCATGAGTTGGGAAAATCCTCCTGCTTGATTTTTGATCCAAAAACTTTGAGTTTGCCAGCTTCTATACGTGTGTGAGCCATCTTCCTAAGATAAATTTCTCTTTCTCTATATATAAGCTTTACTGGTTTTGTTTCTCTAGAGAACCCAGTCTAACACAAACTGAGAAAATTGATTTATAAACACACATAGCTACTGTAAATGCATTTTTTTAAAGTTTATTTATTGACATTAAGCAGAGGAAATGAGCCTCTTTAAGGAAATTGAAGATCTCTTTCTATGACTTTTTACCTGACAATGAGATGAGTATTTTGAGAGACACCTCTTCCAACATCTAATGGAATTAATGAAGGAATAAATAATAAAGACAGTAGATCATTGTATGCTTGTAATAATCAAGGACATAATCATACACTCAATTTCAACATACTGTTTTACAATTTTGGTTTAGAATAACTGCCACTATGAAATATGAGTTGTGAGAAAATAGAATTTGATTCCTAGTTACTTACAGTATTGGGATTCATTAAACATATTAAAAATTAATGTTCCAGCACATCTAGTACTCTTATGAAAATAATGTCCTCATTTCAAGTTGACAAAATTAACTTAAAGGTATTTTTAACAAGAATGTATACAGATTTAATACCAACAAAGATGGCCTATGGTGAGCTATGATAGTGGCATTGAATAAAGTTCAATGAGGATTAAAAAGTCTTTTTAAAAAGATAAAAGTCATTTGAAAAAATACAATATTTACAAAATATAACATTTTGGCATTAAACTATTGAAAACTAAATGTTCTCAAATAATTTATTAACGTTTTAAGATAATGTTTTTTTAAGATAAGATAATGCCATCAAGTTGATGCCAACTCATAGTGACCCCCATTGGGTTTCCAAGGTGGTAAATCTTTATGAAAGTAGATTGCCCAGTCTTCCTTTTGTGGAGTGGCTAGTGGGTTTGAACAGCCAACCTTCTGGTTTAGTAGTCAAATGCCTCAGGCACTACACCACCAGTGCAGTCAGGTGCCTTAGGCACTATGCTACCAGATAATGTTTATTACTTAACCGAAATGAAATTACGTATTAACACAGATAGTGTAACTCTACTAGGAAAAGAAGAGGAGGCAAGCAATATCAAACAAGTGACTGTTGGGTGAACATTTGGATTAAAATTGCATATTTAATATTTCCTAAGAGTACATCATATTTGAATTTCCAGGAACAAGCCTCTATTAAAAGGGAGCTTTGGTAGCATAGTGGCTAAGGCACTTGACTGCTAACCAGAAGGCTGGCGGTTCAAACCCACCAGCCACTCCTCGGAAGGAAGGTTGGGCAATCCTACTTCCGTAGTGATACTGCCTCGGAAACCCAAGGAGGGGTCGCTATGAGTCAGGGCTGACTCGACGGCACATAACAACAACAACAAAATACAGTTCTAAATATATCTCTTTGTTCAAACTGCACATCAATAAGACTTGGAAGACAAGCTAGAGAGAATGAGGATATTAAATGCATCTGCAGTAGCAGTCAGTTAGAAAAGATGGGCAGATTGCTGGAAACACCAACATTTCCTCAGCTCACTCCAAGTTCTTCCTTGAGGACGGAGTCTGTATCTCCAACAATGGCATCAGAAAGGAAGCAGAGGAGAGGCAAGCCAATGGTCAACAGCTTCTCAAAATTTCCTCACCAGGAATTCTTTCTTTTACCAAAACATGTCTCCTGGGCCTTTATAGGCTCATCCAAACAAATCTGACATATCAGTTTTCCTTTCTTTTGCTATTAAGATATTGGAATGTTGTTTTTGTGCATTTTAATCAATGTTGGTCTGAGAGTCTAGAATGTTCCTCTACTCTTGGGTATCATGAGTGGGTAGGGCCAGTGAAAACTAGAGAAACTCTCAATGAGATGGCTTGACACAGTGGCCACACCAATGGACTCAAACATACCAGTGATTATGAAGATAGCACAAGAGTAGACAACATTTTATTCTGTTACACATAACACATAGCTATGATAATTTATGCCCTGAATTAGGCCCCTAAATTTGTCCCTATTTTTTCATTGACAGTCTTTATAATTTTAAGTTTTATGTTCAGGTCTTTGATCCAACTTGAGTTTGTTTTTGTATATAGAGTGAGATATGAGTCCTGTCTCATTTTTCTGGAAATAGATATCCAGTTTTGCCACCACCATTTGTTAAAGAGACTATCTCTTCTCCATTTAATGAGATTCAGCCCTTTGGATCAGCTGTCTATTGGTGGGTGGATTTACTTCTGAGTTCTCAATTTTGTTCTACTGGTCTATATGTCTGTTGTTGTAGCAGTACCAGACTGTTTTAACTACCATGACTATGTAGTAGGTTTTGAGGTCTGGGAGTGTGAGACCTTCTACTTTGTTCTTCCTCTTTAGTAGTGCTTTACTTCTCTGTGGTCTTTTCCCTTTCTATATAAAGTTGGTGATTAGTTTTTCCATGTTTTTAAAGAATGATGATGAAATCTGGATCTTACCTGTGGACTGATTTGGGAAATACTGACATTTTCACTATATTAAGTCTTCCTATCCATGAGTATGGTTTATTTTTCCCTATAATCTATTTTTCACAAGACCCATTGGTGTTTCTCAAGATAGTATTTTGGAAATAACTGATCTAAAGGATAAAAAAAGCCATGTTATTATCCTGGATATTTGAAGAACAAATAGTTTCAGTCAGTGAATTGGATATATTTCATATGTTCTTCTATTACAGACTCATTGGCTCCAAGATCCTAAATGTCCTATTGCAGATTCTAGGACTACCACATTATTGTTATTATCAGTTGCCAAGTCTATTCTGACTCATGTCAACCACATGTGTTCAGAGTAGAACCACTCTATAGAATTTTCAACGCTGTGATTCAGAAGCAGATTACCAGTCTTGTCTTCTGAGGCAGCTCCAGGTGGGTTCAAACCACCAATGTTCTGGCTAACAGTCGAGTACTTAACCATTTGTGCTACCCAGAGTCTCCATAGCCAGTTTATCCTGTACATTAATAATTTTTTGTAGAGGAGAAAAAAAAACATTATGCATTGGCTCAAATTTTTAAAAAATAGAATTTACTGCATCATATATTTGTGTAAATTGTTGTACTATCCACCACACTCATAACTAACATGAATTAGAAACAAAAGCAAAAAATATCTAAATGTAAATATTTTGGTAGTCCTACCAATAAAAAATATTATCAGGCTTGTTAGAATGCTATGTAAATGTTGTTGTTGTTGTTGTGTTAGGTGCAGTTGGGTCATGGCCAACTCAAAGCGACCCTCTGTACAACAGAATGAAACACTTCTCATTTGTGTGCCATTCACACAATCCTTGCTATACTTGAGCATATGGTTGCAGCCACTGTGTCAGTCCATCACGTTGAGGGTCTTTCCCTTGTTTGCTGACCTTCTACTTTACCAAGCATGATATCCTCCTCCAGGGAATTGTCCCTTCTAATAACATGGCCAAAATAAGTGAGATGAAGTCTGATGTGAGATGGTTCCATTCTATTCTCACTTCCAAGGAGCATTTGGCTGCACTTCTTCCAGGACAGATTTGTTTGTTTTTCTGGCAGCAATATTTTCAGCATTCTTGGCCAACACCACAATTCAAAGGCATCAACTCTTCTTCAGTCTTCCTTATTTATTGTCCAGCTTTCACGTACTGCTTGGATCACGCGCACCTGAGTCTTAAAGTGACATCTGCTTTAAAACATTTTAAAGAGGTCTTTTGCAGCACATTTGCCCAGTGCAATATGATGTCTTCTTTCTGGACTGCTGCTTCCATGGATGTTGACTGTGGATCCAAGTAAAATGGAATCCCTGACACCTTCAATTTTTTCTCCATTTATCATGATGTTGATTATTGGTCCAGTTGTGAGGATTTTAGTTATCTTCATGTTGAGATGTAGTCAATACTGAAGACTCTAGTCTTCAATCTTCAGTATGTGCTTTAAGTCATCTTCATTTTCAATGTGCAAGAGTGTGTCATCTGCATATAGTTGGTTGTTAATGAGTCTTCCTCCAATCCTAATGCCACATGCTTCTTCATATACTCCATCTTCTCTGATTATTTGCTTAGCATACAAATTGAATAATAACTATGGTTAAAGGATACAACCGTGATGCACAACCCCTCCTGATTTTCAACCATGCAGTATCCCTTGCTCTGTTCAAACAAAAACCTCTTGGTCTATGTACAGGTTCCTCATGAGCACAGTTAAGTTTTCTGGAATTCCTATTGTTTACAATGTTATCTATAATTTGTTATGATCCACACAGTCAAATGCCTTTGCATCGTCAATAAAACACAAGTAAACATCTTTCAGGTAGTCTTTGCTTTCAGCTAAGAACCATCTTACATCAGCAATGACATCTCTTATTCCACATCTTCTTCTAAATCAAGCTTGCATTTCTTGAAGTTTCTGTCAATATTTTGGTCCAACTATTTTCAAATTATCTTCAGCAAAATTTTACTTGCTTGTGATGTTAATGATATTTTTCAATAATTTCCCCATTCTGTTGGATCACCTTTCCTTGGAATGGGCATAAATATCAATCTCTTCCAGTCAGTTGGCCATCTAGCTGTCTTCCAAATTTCCTTGCATAAAGAAATAAGCTTCCAGCACTGCATCTGTTTGTTAAAACATCTCAAAGTGTACTCTGTCTATTCCTCTGAAACCAAAAATCAAACTCACTGCCATGAGTGAGTCAAATCTGACTCATAGAAACTCCTCCTTGGGTTTCTGAGGTCTCTATGGAAGTAGATTACCCAACCTTCCTTCCAAGGAGTGGCTGGTGGGTTTGAACCGCCAGCCTTCTGGTTAGCAGTCCAATGCCTTAGGCACTACACCATGTGGCTACGTCAATTCCTGGAGCCTTGTTTTTTGACAATTCCTTCAGTGCAACTTGAATTTCTTCCTTCCCTATTACTGGTTCTTGATCATATGCTAACTCCTGAAATAGATGAACTTCGACCAATTCTTTTTTTTACAGTGATTCTGTGTATTCTTTCTATCTTATGTTGATGCTTCTTGCATTTTTCAATATTTTGCCCTTAGAATCCTTCAATATTGCAATTCAAGGTTTGAATTTTTCTTCAGTTATTTCAGCTTGAAAAATACTGAGAATGTACTTCCATTTTGGTTTTCTAACTCCTCGTCTTGCACATATCATTATAATACTTTATTTTGTCTTCTCGAGCTGCCCTTTGAAATCTTCTGTTCAGCTCCTTTATTTCATCATTTCTTCTGTTCACTTTAGCTACTCTCCATTCAAGAGCAGGTTTCAGAGTCTCTTCTGACAACAAGTGTGGTCTTTTCTTACTTTCCTCTGTTTCTAATGACCTTCTGCTCTCTTCCTGTATGATATTCTTGATGTTCCCACAACTCTTCTGGTTTTGGGTCATTAGTATTCAATGCATCAAATCTATCCTTCAGATGGTCTCTAAATTCAGGTGGGATACAATCAAGGTTGTATTTTGTTCCTGTAGACTTGCTTTCATTTTCTTCAGCTTCAACTTGAACTTACATATGAGCAATTTATGATCTGTTCCAAAGTCAGTTCCTGGTCTCCTTTTGATTGAAGATATCTTGCTTCTTCATCACCTCTTTCCACAGAAGTTGTTGACCTGATTCCTGTGTACTCCATCTGGCAAGGTCCACATGTCTAGCGACTATTTATGTTGTTGAAAAAAAAAAAAATGTATTTGCATAAATAAGTCTTTGGTCTTGAAAAATTCTATTATGTGATCTCCAGCATCATTTCTGTCACCAAGGCTATATTTTCCAATTACCAATGATTCTATGATTCTTTTTTGCTTCCAACTTTTGCATTCCAATCACCAGTAATAATCAAACTCATCTTGATTGCATGTTTGGTCATTTTTAAACCGCAGAAGTTGGTGAAATCTTCAATCTCTTCATCTTTGGCTTTAGTGGTTGGTGCATACATTTACACAATAGTAGTACTACCTGGAGGAGCCCTGGTAGCATAGTGCCTAAGGTACTTGACTGCTAACCAGAAGGCTGGTAGTTCAAACCCACCAGCCACTCCTCAGAAGGAATGTTGGGCAATCTACTTCCGTAGTGATAGTGCCTCAGAAACCCAAGGAGGGGTCACTTTGAGTCAAGCCGACTCAACAGCACATAACAACAACAACAACAACAACAGCATTAACTTGTCTTCCTTGTAAGTGTATAGGTGTTATCACTGACAGCATTGTACTGCATGATAGATCTTGAAGCATTCTTTTTGATGATGAATGTGATGCCATTCCTCTTAGATTTGTCATTCCCAACATAGTAGATCATATGATTGTCTGATTCAAAATGGCAAGTACCAGTCCATCTCATCTCACTTATCCCTAGGATATTCATCTTTAAGCATTTCATTTCATTTTTGACAACTTCCAATTTTTCTGGATTCATACTTCATACAGTCCATGTTCTGATTATTAATGGATGTTTGCAGCCATCTCTTCCCATTTTGAGTCATGCCCCATCAACAAATGAAGATCCCAAAAGCTTTAATCCATCAATGTCATTAAGGTCGACTCTACCTTGAGGGGGAGCTCTGGTAGCATAGTGGCTAAGGCACTTGACTGCTAACCAGAAGGTTGGTGGTTCAAACCCACCAGCCACTCCTCGGAAGGATTATGGGGCAATCTACTTCCATAGTGATACTGCCTCGGAAACCCAAGGAGGGGTCACTATGAGTCAGATGTGACTCGATGGTACATAACAACAACAACAACTACCTTGAGGAGGCAGCTCTTTCCCAGTCATAATTTGAGCACCTTCTGACCTGAGGGGCTCATCTTCTGGCACTGTATCAGACAATGTTCCATGATTATTTATAAAATTTTCCACCAATATATCAGACAGTGTTTTACTGCTATTCACAAGGTTTTCACTGGCCAATTTTTTCAGACATGAATGGTCCCATCCTTCTTCCCAGTCTGTCTTATTCTGGAAGCACCACTGAAACCTGCCTACCATGGGTGACCCTGCTGGTATTTGAAATACTGGTGGCATAGCCTCCAGCTTCACAGAAACATGTAAGCCATCATGGTACAACAGACTGACAGACAAGTGGCAGAAATTTCATTAGGAGAAGGATTTTTTTTAACTATACTTGGTATTGTTATAGGTGTGTATGCTATTTTGTACTGAGGAGACTAGTCAGATATGCCATTTTCACTTTCACAGAAATCATTTCCTCTGCAAGCAATGGTTACTTTCTGAAGAGGGTTGCAGTGCGCTGAATTACCTAAAATGGCCCTTCCAGCCATGGCCTTTGTGACTCTCACCAGATGAGTGGGTGGAACTAAGCAAATGTCAGGTGATTGTGGCCCACCAAGGGGATTGGATAAATAAGGTATATGGCACCCTTGTGGGGGTGCAACTGTGTATTAAACAAATAAGGTGTATTAAACCCTATCATGAGGATTAGTCAGTCTGCCTTCCATTAGACTTAACTATCCACTAGATAGTTGAGCCATCCCAGAGACCGAAAAAAGGAGCTTACCACCATCAAGAAAGAAGAGCCAGGAATAGAGTGCATTCTTTGGACTTGAGATCCCTTCGTTGAACCTCATCAACTCAGGAGACAAAGAGAGAGTTGTAACACTTCGCTGAGACAATTAGTGAGAGTGATAGGTGGAAAGAAGTGGCAGCAGAGAAACTGTGGCAGCAAAGGTATCAGAACCAAAAGACCTGCATGAGATGGAGTGGTAGGCTTCCTTACTAAACAGTGAGGAAACTAAGTGCCTTTGAGCAGGAGGCTTGTTGGCAGAGTGGGGTGCCTTTCTGGGCAGCTGTCAGCAGAGCTAAAGGAACTTTGTAACATTTGCCTGAGCAGGGCCAAGACCAAGGAGCATCAGGTCTCAGACACCAAGGCCAGAGAGAAGTGTGCCTATGGCACAGCTGAGAAGAGGCTGTCTTGTTTGAAGAACTGTATCCTGAATTGTTTGTGATCCTGAATTGTAACCTGTTATTTCCCTAATGAACTTCATAATTATGAGTATTGTCTGAGTTCTGTGTGACCATTGCAATGGGTTAATGAACCCAAGAGAGAAGTAGATAGTGCCATGGAAGGAAAATTGTTGTCAGCATTAGTAAAAAGGTTTAAGGGTGATGACATGTCTGACCTCTGCCTCATAGGAATGAGCCTTGGGCTGTTGATGTTGATGGTGATTCTCTCTCCTCCTCACAAAGTTAGAGGATGTTAGACAATGCCTCCCCTACACCATTTTTACAAGTATGCATAAAGATGATGTTCTATGTAAAACTTCATCATTAGCATTCTCTATTTTTGAAATCCAATAATATCACTAGGAGGATTTTTAGTTAATTTTTTCTAAGGAACTTTTGTAATACTGTTTTTTTTTTTTTTTTTTTTTAAGTGCTTTAGTATTTGCTGTGTGGGATGGGAAGATTTTGGAGAACTTGCATGTTAAATCAGTTTTAGAAAACATAATTTTTCACACATCATTCTATTGCTGTGAAAGTAGTGGGAAAATAGAAAATTTGAGTAAGAAGAAAGAATGGAGCAGCCTTTTCATATTCCTTCCAGTTTAAGATGTGAAATTTTACTTTGTATTTTCTTAAAAGGAGAAATGAGTTGCATTTGGTTTTGTTTTGGGAATAATGACTTCATTGTTTCTATGAAAATAACACATGCTCATTATTTTTTATAAAAATAACACATGCTCATTATTTTTAAAATTCTTTGTACAGGAAAGTACCAAGAAGGGTGAAGCAATTAACCTGAAATCATGCTACCCAGAAAGAACCATGCTCTCTGTACACATATACAGATAGGGGAATGGATAGATGGATACATGGACAAACAGATAATCATTTTATATCTCCAGCCACTGAAATAGTACCTGACTCATATTAAAAAAAATCTTTGCTGTCAAGTCAATTCTAACTCATATCAAACCCACGTGTTTCAGAGTGAAACTGTATTTCATAGAGTATTTAATGGCTATAATCTTACAGAAGTAGACCACCAGGTCTTTCTTCCATGGCACCATTGGATAGATTTGAACCAACAACCTTTCGGTTTGTAGCTGAGTGCGATCTATTTGCACCATTACAAGCATAATGAATGGATTGTATTGGACTGTTTTCTCTGGAGCCACATTGCTCATATTAGAATTCTAGTGTTAACACATTCTATTTGACTTTGAAACAGATTCCTAATGTCTGTGTCTTGGTTTTATCATCTATAACATGGGATCATAATACAAATACTCACCTTCATCTAAGACTTTCTTAAGTGAAATTGGCTTTTTTTTTCCTACTGTGTGCATGCCATAATGAATAGTACAATTATTACTACTATGGTAGAATTTGCTGCTACTGCCTTAATTTGTGCTAAAGTGCCAGCAGTTTTACCTGTCATTGCTTTTGCACCATTGTTGAAAATGTCAGCACCATGAAAATGGCAAATAAAGCCTTAGAATTATTATGAAAATAGTTTCGACTGCACAGACCCACTGAAACTGTCAGAGATTCCTAGAGGTCTGGGACCTCAACTTAAGTGCCTGTGCTTCAGACCACCTCTTGCCAACACTGGGATCTATACCTAGAACAGTACTCAAGATTTTTCTACACAACTGCTCCTGGATATGAGTGAATCTTTTGTTTCTATTTTTGGCCTCCCTCTTAGAAATGCATAAGGTAGGCTGAGCCTGTTCTTATTTGTTTACTGCTAGTGAATCTTTGGGAGCTGTGGTGGTGTGTTGCCTAAGGCATTTGACTGCTAACCAGAAGACTGGCAGTTCAAACCCACCAGCCACTCCTCAGAAGGAAGGTTGGGCAATCTACTTCTGTAGTGATACCACCTCGGAAACCCAAGGAGGGCTCACTATGAGTCGGATATGACTCCACGGCAGTGGGTTTGGGTTTTTTTGGTTATGTGAGAGACTCAGGTTTATTCCCAACCTCAATGCAGCCAGTACTCATCTGTCAGTAGAGTCTTGCCTGTTGCTGTGATGCCAAATAGGTTTCAGTGGAGCTTCCAGACTAAGACAGACTGGGAAGAAAGTCTTGGTGATCTACTTCTGAAAAATCAACCAACGAAAACCTGTCTCCATCAGGTTTGATCCCTTTATGCCTGGCATCCCCATGAATCGGCGGCCAAGGCAAAGTCAGCTAAGTATTCTATAAGCAAGCATTTGACAGTGGATCTGAGGTCACTGCTGATCAATGAAGCCAGCAGTCAGAAAGAAAAGCTAGATATAGAGCAAAGAAGACTGAAAGAAAGCCCCTGCTGGGCACCTCTGCATCTCTCTGTCTCTACATCTGACTAAAAAAAATCTTCAAAGGGTTATGGCCACTACTTCATTTAAAAATCTTATTCAAATTACTTTCTTGATGAGCCCTAATGTGGAATATTATAAGGAAGAGGATTCTAGAAAATGTCATGATCACCTTAACAATACCAACAGGAGAAAAACCACTGTAGAGTCTAATGCTACATACTGGGCTTTTTTGTGTTTGTTTAAGGTATAAATATTAGGCATCAAATAATTTTCTAGATAAGAATTATCAAAGAATTTCCTCCTACATTGCAAAAAAAAAAAAAAAGACTTTTGCAAAAAAACTGGAGAAAAATCCTATTCATTCAGATAACTCCTAACATCCATATAGGAACCAGATTTGAATAATCCTTTTTTTTAAGAGGATCAAAATTCTTAAAATTATAGTTTTGCAATTGAAACATGGAAGTCATCCTTAATTTGCTATCCCCTGAGGACTGCTTGGTATATATTCTTTAGGTGTTATTTTAATTGCAAAAATTAATCAGTAATACATTCTTTTTATAGTCAGAAATATTAAATATAAAAGATACATAGATATACATACATACTTATATATATACATACATACATACATACATACACACACACACACATATATATACACACAGATATGCAGGATTCAACACAGTCTCATACCTGTATCCAGAGTTCAATAAATATTTTCCATTCATGAAGGACTTAGATTAGAAATGTATAAGCATCATTAAACCCTCCATATAGTTTTGTTTCTAGAGTAATGAAGGTTTATGAATCATAAGCATTAGTTTCAAATCTGCTTCACTTTTTCTTGCTATTTTATCTTACCACCATAGACATTCTCAATGTACAGCATGGCATGATGACTGAAATTTATATATTTTATAAGCATACAAATTTTCCATCAGCAACAATGCTTTATTGATAAGTGCATTTTGAAGGGTCATGGATCCATCATTTCTTTGACAAGTTTTTTTTTTT
>NW_006921696.1:7627713-7630211 GCF_000298275.1 Orycteropus afer afer
ACAAGAGCACCCCTTCTTAGATGTTTGTCAAAGAACAAAGGCATTTGACTGCTTACTGGAAGGTCAGCAGTTCAAACCCACCAGCCACTCTGTGGAAGGAAAACAGGGCAATCTTCTTCTATAAAGATTTACAGCCTCAGAAACCCAGTGGGGGCCTTATGAGTTGGAAGCAACTTGATGGCAGTGAGTTTGGTTTTTTTGGTTTGATTTTACCAAATATAGTTATAGAATGTTGGAAAGGAAGAGACAAAATATACTTGGGGCTCACCTAGTCCAACCTTCTCTTTACAGATAATGACACAATGGTCTATAGAGAGTACAGAGTTTCTCTAGGATTACACAGCTATCTAATGGCAGAACTCTGGCTATATTTCAGGTTCTCTTGACTATCAGTTCAGTGCTTTTTTCTTTTTTTACAACTTTATTGAGGTGTATTTTATATGTCATATAATTCACTCAGGTTGTGCAACCATCACCATAAGTCAGTTTTAGAACATTTTCATCCCACCAATTTGATCCCTCATGCCATTCCCTGTTAATCCCTGTTTCCACAGACCCAAAAAACCATTAATCTACTGTCTCTCTATATAGGCTTGTTGTTTAGTGTGATGTTCTTTTTACTACACTATGTTGTCTGATAAAAAGTTTCATCTTCTATAATTTCACGAATACTATCAACATGAATCTTTAACACTTTTTTTAGAGCAAGAAGGTTACTAAAAAGCATAATATTTACCCTCTTACACAGCTTCATAAATGAAAATTAAGAAATTTTCTTTCATACCGATCATTCTTGACCTAATTCTGGTCAATAAGGTGTGAAAAATTTTTTTTTTATCAGACCCATTTTTAATTGAATATTTCTAGTAGAGCACTGGGCAATCTACTTCCGTAGAGATACTGCCTTGGAAACCCAAGGAGGGGTCGCTGTGAGTCAGGGCCAACTCAACTGGCGTAATAACAACAACAATAGAGAATCTAATTGAATGTATCTTTCTCATTAAGAAAAACAGTTTCATCTCTCCAAATTCAGTCATCCCTGATAAAATCTTATTTCTTTTCTAAAGATAATCAGTACATGTTTCCTGTCAAGATGCAGTTTATTCTATTTTGTTAGAAAAATACAAACAATCAATAATACATGGAAATAAATTTTGATGCACATCATGTGTGAGATGAAATATCATTACTAGAGATAAAACAAGAGATTTAGTTTCTATTAGAGAAGAGAATGGAAAAACCTATCCAATAATTAATTCTAAGAGCAACAGTACACTTAAATTCAAAATTCCCACTGGATATTTTACAGCCTGTGATGGTTGTGCTTACAGCCTCATAAAGAGCTAAACAAAGATGAGGTGAAAATATGAGAATACCAATTTCCATAAATGAGAAATAAAGTAATTGAAATTAAATGATACATTAATTTTAAAAGCTTATGTTTTGGCCATAACATCAGTGTAAAATGAAGTTTCATGCTGAAACTTGATCATTTTTCATGAGAATGGTCCATGATTCACAATATATGTATCATTTGAATAGAGCATTAGAATATGTTAAGGACATTTTTTAAAATAAGATATCATATTTTATTCTACTGAGCTCTAAAGTTGGTTTTTGTAGGTTTCTGCTATTCTTTCAACTAAAATTAAGTTCCTTCTTCTGTTCTCTAAATTGCAAACACTATAAAATAACACAATTTATTTATCCATGCAATCATGTAATTTTAAAATTGTAAGGAACCTTAGAGATGGTGTGTTCCTTGCTTTTCAAAGTGTGGTCCATGGACCAGAAACTTCAGCATCGTCTGAGAGCTTTTAGTGAGTGAAGAATCTCAGGCACCACCACAGACCTATTAAATCAGAATATTATCTATTTGCACAGAACAAAAGTTTTTAATTTTGAGAAAGTTTTATTTATCAATTTTTCCTTGTATGAATCATACACTTAGGGTCAGGTCTAAGAATGCTTTGCCTAGCCCTAGATAGCAAAGGTATTCTATGTTTTCTTCTGAAAATTTTATAGTTTTACATTTTATATAAATCTGTAAGCAACTTCCTGAGTTAATCTTTGAAGAAGGTGTGAGACTTAGTTTTAGAGATTTGGTTGTTTTTTTTTTTGTTTTTTTGCCTATTGATGTTCATTTGTTTAAAAGTCTATCTTTCCTCCATGGAACAACTTTTGCATCTTGTCAAAAATGAGTTGGGCATATTTATGTCAGTCTATTTCTGGGTTATCTGTTCAATTCCATTGATCTACTCCTCTATCAATACTACACAATCTTGATTACTGTATCTGTACTGAAAGCAGTCATCTGATTCTTTGTATTGTATTCTTTTTTCCAAAATTACTTTAGCTATCATAGCTCTTTTGCCTTTCTATATAAATTTTAGATCGGAAGGAAGATGGGGCAATCTACTTCCGTAGTGATACTGCCTTGGAAACCCAAGGAGGGGTCGCTATGTCTTGGGTCTGACTCGATGGCACATAACAACAAC